>NC_135519.1:14255584-14544870 GCF_051989575.1 Stigmatopora nigra | reverse complement strand
ACCCTAACCCTAACCCTAACCCTAACCCTAACCCTAACCCTAACCCTAACCCTAACCCTAACCCTAACCCTAACCCTAACCCTAACCCTAACCCTAACCCTAACCCTAACCCTAACCCTAACCCTAACCCTAACCCTAACCCTAACCCTAACCCTAACCCTAACCCTAACCCTAACCCTAACCCTAACCCTAACCCTAACCCTAACCCTAACCCTAACCCTAACCCTAACCCTAACCCTAACCCTAACCCAACCCTAACCCTAACCCTAACCCTAACCCTAACCCTAACCCTAACCCTAACCCAACCCTAACCCTAACCCTAACCCTAACCCTAACCCTAACCCTAACCCTAACCCTAACCCTAACCCTAACCCTAACCCTAACCCTAACCCTAACCCTAACCCTAACCCTAACCCTAACCCTAACCCTAACCCTAACCCTAACCCTAACCCTAACCCTAACCCTAACCCTAACCCTAACCCTAACCCTAACCCTAACCCTAACCCTAACCCTAACCCTAACCCTAACCCTAACCCTAACCCTAACCCTAACCCTAACCCTAACCCTAACCCTAACCCTAACCCTAACCCTAACCCTAACCCTAACCCTAACCCTAACCCTAACCCTAACCCTAACCCTAACCCTAACCCTAACCCTAACCCTAACCCTAACCCTAACCCTAACCCTAACCCTAACCCTAACCCTAACCCTAACCCTAACCCTAACCCTAACCCTAACCCTAACCCTAACCCTAACCCTAACCCTAACCCTAACCCTAACCCTAACCCTAACCCTAACCCTAACCCTAACCCTAACCCTAACCCTAACCCTAACCCTAACCCTAACCCTAACCCTAACCCTAACCCTAACCCTAACCCTAACCCTAACCCTAACCCTAACCCTAACCCTAACCCTAACCCTAACCCTAACCCTAACCCTAACCCTAACCCTAACCCTAACCCTAACCCTAACCCTAACCCTAACCCTAACCCTAACCCTAACCCTAACCCTAACCCTAACCCTAACCCTAACCCTAACCCTAACCCTAACCCTAACCCTAACCCTAACCCTAACCCTAACCCTAACCCTAACCCTAACCCTAACCCTAACCCTAACCCTAACCCTAACCCTAACCCTAACCCTAACCCTAACCCTAACCCTAACCCTAACCCTAACCCTAACCCTAACCCTAACCCTAACCCTAACCCTAACCCTAACCCTAACCCTAACCCTAACCCTAACCCTAACCCTAACCCTAACCCTAACCCTAACCCTAACCCTAACCCTAACCCTAACCCTAACCCTAACCCTAACCCTAACCCTAACCCTAACCCTAACCCTAACCCTAACCCTAACCCTAACCCTAACCCTAACCCTAACCCTAACCCTAACCCTAACCCTAACCCTAACCCTAACCCTAACCCTAACCCTAACCCTAACCCTAACCCTAACCCTAACCCTAACCCTAACCCTAACCCTAACCCTAACCCTAACCCTAACCCTAACCCTAACCCTAACCCTAACCCTAACCCTAACCCTAACCCTAACCCTAACCCTAACCCTAACCCTAACCCTAACCCTAACCCTAACCCTAACCCTAACCCTAACCCTAACCCTAACCCTAACCCTAACCCTAACCCTAACCCTAACCCTAACCCTAACCCTAACCCTAACCCTAACCCTAACCCTAACCCTAACCCTAACCCTAACCCTAACCCTAACCCTAACCCTAACCCTAACCCTAACCCTAACCCTAACCCTAACCCTAACCCTAACCCTAACCCTAACCCTAACCCTAACCCTAACCCTAACCCTAACCCTAACCCTAACCCTAACCCTAACCCTAACCCTAACCCTAACCCTAACCCTAACCCTAACCCTAACCCTAACCCTAACCCTAACCCTAACCCTAACCCTAACCCTAACCCTAACCCTAACCCTAACCCTAACCCTAACCCTAACCCTAACCCTAACCCTAACCCTAACCCTAACCCTAACCCTAACCCTAACCCTAACCCTAACCCTAACCCTAACCCTAACCCTAACCCTAACCCTAACCCTAACCCTAACCCTAACCCTAACCCTAACCCTAACCCTAACCCTAACCCTAACCCTAACCCTAACCCTAACCCTAACCCTAACCCTAACCCTAACCCTAACCCTAACCCTAACCCTAACCCTAACCCTAACCCTAACCCTAACCCTAACCCTAACCCTAACCCTAACCCTAACCCTAACCCTAACCCTAACCCTAACCCTAACCCTAACCCTAACCCTAACCCTAACCCTAACCCTAACCCTAACCCTAACCCTAACCCTAACCCTAACCCTAACCCTAACCCTAACCCTAACCCTAACCCTAACCCTAACCCTAACCCTAACCCTAACCCTAACCCTAACCCTAACCCTAACCCTAACCCTAACCCTAACCCTAACCCTAACCCTAACCCTAACCCTAACCCTAACCCTAACCCTAACCCTAACCCTAACCCTAACCCTAACCCTAACCCTAACCCTAACCCTAACCCTAACCCTAACCCTAACCCTAACCCTAACCCTAACCCTAACCCTAACCCTAACCCTAACCCTAACCCTAACCCTAACCCTAACCCTAACCCTAACCCTAACCCTAACCCTAACCCTAACCCTAACCCTAACCCTAACCCTAACCCTAACCCTAACCCTAACCCTAACCCTAACCCTAACCCTAACCCTAACCCTAACCCTAACCCTAACCCTAACCCTAACCCTAACCCTAACCCTAACCCTAACCCTAACCCTAACCCTAACCCTAACCCTAACCCTAACCCTAACCCTAACCCTAACCCTAACCCTAACCCTAACCCTAACCCTAACCCTAACCCTAACCCTAACCCTAACCCTAACCCTAACCCTAACCCTAACCCTAACCCTAACCCTAACCCTAACCCTAACCCTAACCCTAACCCTAACCCTAACCCTAACCCTAACCCTAACCCTAACCCTAACCCTAACCCTAACCCTAACCCTAACCCTAACCCTAACCCTAACCCTAACCCTAACCCTAACCCTAACCCTAACCCTAACCCTAACCCTAACCCTAACCCTAACCCTAACCCTAACCCTAACCCTAACCCTAACCCTAACCCTAACCCTAACCCTAACCCTAACCCTAACCCTAACCCTAACCCTAACCCTAACCCTAACCCTAACCCTAACCCTAACCCTAACCCTAACCCTAACCCTAACCCTAACCCTAACCCTAACCCTAACCCTAACCCTAACCCTAACCCTAACCCTAACCCTAACCCTAACCCTAACCCTAACCCTAACCCTAACCCTAACCCTAACCCTAACCCTAACCCTAACCCTAACCCTAACCCTAACCCTAACCCTAACCCTAACCCTAACCCTAACCCTAACCCTAACCCTAACCCTAACCCTAACCCTAACCCTAACCCTAACCCTAACCCTAACCCTAACCCTAACCCTAACCCTAACCCTAACCCTAACCCTAACCCTAACCCTAACCCTAACCCTAACCCTAACCCTAACCCTAACCCTAACCCTAACCCTAACCCTAACCCTAACCCTAACCCTAACCCTAACCCTAACCCTAACCCTAACCCTAACCCTAACCCTAACCCTAACCCTAACCCTAACCCTAACCCTAACCCTAACCCTAACCCTAACCCTAACCCTAACCCTAACCCTAACCCTAACCCTAACCCTAACCCTAACCCTAACCCTAACCCTAACCCTAACCCTAACCCTAACCCTAACCCTAACCCTAACCCTAACCCTAACCCTAACCCTAACCCTAACCCTAACCCTAACCCTAACCCTAACCCTAACCCTAACCCTAACCCTAACCCTAACCCTAACCCTAACCCTAACCCTAACCCTAACCCTAACCCTAACCCTAACCCTAACCCTAACCCTAACCCTAACCCTAACCCTAACCCTAACCCTAACCCTAACCCTAACCCTAACCCTAACCCTAACCCTAACCCTAACCCTAACCCTAACCCTAACCCTAACCCTAACCCTAACCCTAACCCTAACCCTAACCCTAACCCTAACCCTAACCCTAACCCTAACCCTAACCCTAACCCTAACCCTAACCCTAACCCTAACCCTAACCCTAACCCTAACCCTAACCCTAACCCTAACCCTAACCCTAACCCTAACCCTAACCCTAACCCTAACCCTAACCCTAACCCTAACCCTAACCCTAACCCTAACCCTAACCCTAACCCTAACCCTAACCCTAACCCTAACCCTAACCCTAACCCTAACCCTAACCCTAACCCTAACCCTAACCCTAACCCTAACCCTAACCCTAACCCTAACCCTAACCCTAACCCTAACCCTAACCCTAACCCTAACCCTAACCCTAACCCTAACCCTAACCCTAACCCTAACCCTAACCCTAACCCTAACCCTAACCCTAACCCTAACCCTAACCCTAACCCTAACCCTAACCCTAACCCTAACCCTAACCCTAACCCTAACCCTAACCCTAACCCTAACCCTAACCCTAACCCTAACCCTAACCCTAACCCTAACCCTAACCCTAACCCTAACCCTAACCCTAACCCTAACCCTAACCCTAACCCTAACCCTAACCCTAACCCTAACCCTAACCCTAACCCTAACCCTAACCCTAACCCTAACCCTAACCCTAACCCTAACCCTAACCCTAACCCTAACCCTAACCCTAACCCTAACCCTAACCCTAACCCTAACCCTAACCCTAACCCTAACCCTAACCCTAACCCTAACCCTAACCCTAACCCTAACCCTAACCCTAACCCTAACCCTAACCCTAACCCTAACCCTAACCCTAACCCTAACCCTAACCCTAACCCTAACCCTAACCCTAACCCTAACCCTAACCCTAACCCTAACCCTAACCCTAACCCTAACCCTAACCCTAACCCTAACCCTAACCCTAACCCTAACCCTAACCCTAACCCTAACCCTAACCCTAACCCTAACCCTAACCCTAACCCTAACCCTAACCCTAACCCTAACCCTAACCCTAACCCTAACCCTAACCCTAACCCTAACCCTAACCCTAACCCTAACCCTAACCCTAACCCTAACCCTAACCCTAACCCTAACCCTAACCCTAACCCTAACCCTAACCCTAACCCTAACCCTAACCCTAACCCTAACCCTAACCCTAACCCTAACCCTAACCCTAACCCTAACCCTAACCCTAACCCTAACCCTAACCCTAACCCTAACCCTAACCCTAACCCTAACCCTAACCCTAACCCTAACCCTAACCCTAACCCTAACCCTAACCCTAACCCTAACCCTAACCCTAACCCTAACCCTAACCCTAACCCTAACCCTAACCCTAACCCTAACCCTAACCCTAACCCTAACCCTAACCCTAACCCTAACCCTAACCCTAACCCTAACCCTAACCCTAACCCTAACCCTAACCCTAACCCTAACCCTAACCCTAACCCTAACCCTAACCCTAACCCTAACCCTAACCCTAACCCTAACCCTAACCCTAACCCTAACCCTAACCCTAACCCTAACCCTAACCCTAACCCTAACCCTAACCCTAACCCTAACCCTAACCCTAACCCTAACCCTAACCCTAACCCTAACCCTAACCCTAACCCTAACCCTAACCCTAACCCTAACCCTAACCCTAACCCTAACCCTAACCCTAACCCTAACCCTAACCCTAACCCTAACCCTAACCCTAACCCTAACCCTAACCCTAACCCTAACCCTAACCCTAACCCTAACCCTAACCCTAACCCTAACCCTAACCCTAACCCTAACCCTAACCCTAACCCTAACCCTAACCCTAACCCTAACCCTAACCCTAACCCTAACCCTAACCCTAACCCTAACCCTAACCCTAACCCTAACCCTAACCCTAACCCTAACCCTAACCCTAACCCTAACCCTAACCCTAACCCTAACCCTAACCCTAACCCTAACCCTAACCCTAACCCTAACCCTAACCCTAACCCTAACCCTAACCCTAACCCTAACCCTAACCCTAACCCTAACCCTAACCCTAACCCTAACCCTAACCCTAACCCTAACCCTAACCCTAACCCTAACCCTAACCCTAACCCTAACCCTAACCCTAACCCTAACCCTAACCCTAACCCTAACCCTAACCCTAACCCTAACCCTAACCCTAACCCTAACCCTAACCCTAACCCTAACCCTAACCCTAACCCTAACCCTAACCCTAACCCTAACCCTAACCCTAACCCTAACCCTAACCCTAACCCTAACCCTAACCCTAACCCTAACCCTAACCCTAACCCTAACCCTAACCCTAACCCTAACCCTAACCCTAACCCTAACCCTAACCCTAACCCTAACCCTAACCCTAACCCTAACCCTAACCCTAACCCTAACCCTAACCCTAACCCTAACCCTAACCCTAACCCTAACCCTAACCCTAACCCTAACCCTAACCCTAACCCTAACCCTAACCCTAACCCTAACCCTAACCCTAACCCTAACCCTAACCCTAACCCTAACCCTAACCCTAACCCTAACCCTAACCCTAACCCTAACCCTAACCCTAACCCTAACCCTAACCCTAACCCTAACCCTAACCCTAACCCTAACCCTAACCCTAACCCTAACCCTAACCCTAACCCTAACCCTAACCCTAACCCTAACCCTAACCCTAACCCTAACCCTAACCCTAACCCTAACCCTAACCCTAACCCTAACCCTAACCCTAACCCTAACCCTAACCCTAACCCTAACCCTAACCCTAACCCTAACCCTAACCCTAACCCTAACCCTAACCCTAACCCTAACCCTAACCCTAACCCTAACCCTAACCCTAACCCTAACCCTAACCCTAACCCTAACCCTAACCCTAACCCTAACCCTAACCCTAACCCTAACCCTAACCCTAACCCTAACCCTAACCCTAACCCTAACCCTAACCCTAACCCTAACCCTAACCCTAACCCTAACCCTAACCCTAACCCTAACCCTAACCCTAACCCTAACCCTAACCCTAACCCTAACCCTAACCCTAACCCTAACCCTAACCCTAACCCTAACCCTAACCCTAACCCTAACCCTAACCCTAACCCTAACCCTAACCCTAACCCTAACCCTAACCCTAACCCTAACCCTAACCCTAACCCTAACCCTAACCCTAACCCTAACCCTAACCCTAACCCTAACCCTAACCCTAACCCTAACCCTAACCCTAACCCTAACCCTAACCCTAACCCTAACCCTAACCCTAACCCTAACCCTAACCCTAACCCTAACCCTAACCCTAACCCTAACCCTAACCCTAACCCTAACCCTAACCCTAACCCTAACCCTAACCCTAACCCTAACCCTAACCCTAACCCTAACCCTAACCCTAACCCTAACCCTAACCCTAACCCTAACCCTAACCCTAACCCTAACCCTAACCCTAACCCTAACCCTAACCCTAACCCTAACCCTAACCCTAACCCTAACCCTAACCCTAACCCTAACCCTAACCCTAACCCTAACCCTAACCCTAACCCTAACCCTAACCCTAACCCTAACCCTAACCCTAACCCTAACCCTAACCCTAACCCTAACCCTAACCCTAACCCTAACCCTAACCCTAACCCTAACCCTAACCCTAACCCTAACCCTAACCCTAACCCTAACCCTAACCCTAACCCTAACCCTAACCCTAACCCTAACCCTAACCCTAACCCTAACCCTAACCCTAACCCTAACCCTAACCCTAACCCTAACCCTAACCCTAACCCTAACCCTAACCCTAACCCTAACCCTAACCCTAACCCTAACCCTAACCCTAACCCTAACCCTAACCCTAACCCTAACCCTAACCCTAACCCTAACCCTAACCCTAACCCTAACCCTAACCCTAACCCTAACCCTAACCCTAACCCTAACCCTAACCCTAACCCTAACCCTAACCCTAACCCTAACCCTAACCCTAACCCTAACCCTAACCCTAACCCTAACCCTAACCCTAACCCTAACCCTAACCCTAACCCTAACCCTAACCCTAACCCTAACCCTAACCCTAACCCTAACCCTAACCCTAACCCTAACCCTAACCCTAACCCTAACCCTAACCCTAACCCTAACCCTAACCCTAACCCTAACCCTAACCCTAACCCTAACCCTAACCCTAACCCTAACCCTAACCCTAACCCTAACCCTAACCCTAACCCTAACCCTAACCCTAACCCTAACCCTAACCCTAACCCTAACCCTAACCCTAACCCTAACCCTAACCCTAACCCTAACCCTAACCCTAACCCTAACCCTAACCCTAACCCTAACCCTAACCCTAACCCTAACCCTAACCCTAACCCTAACCCTAACCCTAACCCTAACCCTAACCCTAACCCTAACCCTAACCCTAACCCTAACCCTAACCCTAACCCTAACCCTAACCCTAACCCTAACCCTAACCCTAACCCTAACCCTAACCCTAACCCTAACCCTAACCCTAACCCTAACCCTAACCCTAACCCTAACCCTAACCCTAACCCTAACCCTAACCCTAACCCTAACCCTAACCCTAACCCTAACCCTAACCCTAACCCTAACCCTAACCCTAACCCTAACCCTAACCCTAACCCTAACCCTAACCCTAACCCTAACCCTAACCCTAACCCTAACCCTAACCCTAACCCTAACCCTAACCCTAACCCTAACCCTAACCCTAACCCTAACCCTAACCCTAACCCTAACCCTAACCCTAACCCTAACCCTAACCCTAACCCTAACCCTAACCCTAACCCTAACCCTAACCCTAACCCTAACCCTAACCCTAACCCTAACCCTAACCCTAACCCTAACCCTAACCCTAACCCTAACCCTAACCCTAACCCTAACCCTAACCCTAACCCTAACCCTAACCCTAACCCTAACCCTAACCCTAACCCTAACCCTAACCCTAACCCTAACCCTAACCCTAACCCTAACCCTAACCCTAACCCTAACCCTAACCCTAACCCTAACCCTAACCCTAACCCTAACCCTAACCCTAACCCTAACCCTAACCCTAACCCTAACCCTTAACCCCCTAACCCTAACCCTAACCCTAACCCTAACCCATAACCCCCTAACCCTAACCCTAACCCTAACCCTAACCCCAACCCCAACCCCAACCCCAACCCTCTAACCCCCTAACCATAACATCTAACACAATGCATAAGCACTGACCTTAACCCTGGCACGGGGGGAGCTCCCGGGTTTCCGGTGGCGTGGGCTCCAGTGGCATGGGCTCCGGTGGCGCGCGGTGGAGGAGGCTCCCAGGTCCAGTAGCACGCGGTGGAGGAGGCTCCCAGGTCCAGTAGCGCGCGGTGGGGGAGGCTCCCAAGTCCAGTAGCGCGCGGTGGAGGAGGCTCCCAGGTCCGGTGGCCGGGTGGCGCGCGGTGGAGAAGGGCTACCCGGGTTGGGTGCTGCGCGGGGGGGGGGGGGGGGGAGGGGGCTACCTGGGTAGGGTGCCGCGCGGGGGGACTACCCGGGTTAGGTGCCGCACGGGGGGGCTACCTGGGTTAGGTGCCGCACGGGGGGGGGGGCTACCCGGGTTGGGAGCCGCGCGGGGGGGGGGGGGCTACCCGGGTTGGGTGCCGCGGGGGGGGGGGGGGGCCTACCCAGGTCGGGTGCCGCAGGGGGGGGGGGCTACCCGTGTTGGGTGCCACGCGCGGGGGGGCTACCTGGGTAGGGTGCCGCGCGGGGGGGGCTACCTGGGTTAGGTGCCGCACGGGGGGGGGGGGGGCTACCCGGGTTAGGTGCCACATTGGGGGGGGGGGGCTACCCGGGTTGGGTGCCGCATTGGGGGGGGGGGCACCCAGGTTAGGTGCTGTGCAGGGGGGAGCTTCCCGGGTTCAGCGCCGCGCGGGAGGGGGGGGTACCCAGGTTGGGAGCCGCGCGGGGGGGGCTACCCAGGTTGGGTGCTGTGCGGGGGGGGGGGGCTGCCCGCGTGGGGCTACCCAGGTTGGGTGCCAAGCGGGGGGGGCTACCCGGGTTGGGTGCCGCGGGGGGGGGGGGCTACCCGGGTTGGGTGCCGCGGGGGGGGGGGGGGGGGGGGGCTACCCGGGTTGGGTGCCGCGGGGGGGGGGGGCTACCCGAGTCGGGTGCCACGCGCGGGGGGGCTGCCCGGGTTGGGTGCCGCGCGCGGGGGGGCTGCCCGGGTTGGGTGCCACGCGCGGGGGGCTGCCCGGGTTGGGTGCCACGCGCGGGGGGGGGGCTGCCCGGGTTGGGTGCCACGCGCGGGGGGGGGGGGCTGCCCGGGTTGGGTGCCACGCGCGGGGGGGGGGCTGCCCGGGTTGGGTGCCACGCGCGGGGGGGCCACCCGGGTTAGGTGCTGTGCAGGGGGGAGCTACCCAGGTTGGGTGCCACGCGGGGGGGGGGGTTCCCGGGTTGGGAGCCGCGGGGGGGGCTACACGGGTTGGGTGCCGCAGGGGGGGGGCTACCCGGGTTGGGTGCCGCAGGGGGGGGGCTACCCAGGTTGGGTGCCGCTCGGGGGGGGGGGGGGCGCCCGGGTTAGGTGCGCGCGGGTGGGGCTACCCAGGTTGGGTGCCGCGCGGCGGGGGAGAGCTACCCAGGTTGGGTGGTGCGCGGCGGGGAGAGAAGGTTGGTGGTGGGGGTAAAAAGTGGGTGGTGGGGGTAGAGAGTTGGTGGTGGGGGTAAAGAGTTGGTGGTGGGTGGTGGGGGGAAAAGAGTTGGTGGTGGGTGGTGGGGGAAAATGAGTTGGTGGTGGGTGGTGGGGGAAAATGAGTTGGTGGTGGGTGGTGGGGGAAAGAGTTGGTGGTGGGTGGTGGGGGTAAGAGTTGGTGGTGGTGGGGAAAAGAGTTGGTGGTGGTGGTGGGGTGGGGGAAAAGAGTTGGTGGTGGGGGGAAAAAGTTGGTGGAGGGTGGTGGTGGGGGGAAGAGTTGGTGGTCTGGTGGTTGGGGGAAGAGATGGTGGTGTGGTGGTGGGGGGAAAAAGTTGGTGGTGGGTGGGGGAAAGAGTTGGTGGTGGGTGGTGGGGGGAAAGAGTTGGTGGTGGGTGGTAAGAGTTGGTGGTGGGGGGAAGAGTTTGTGGTGGGTGGTAAGAATTGGTGGTGGGTGGAAGAAAGAGTTGGTGGTGGGTGGTGGTGGTGGGTGGGAAGAGTTGGTGGTGGTGGCTGTGGGGGGAAAAGAGTTGGTGGTGGTGGTGGTGATGGTAGGGGGGAAAGAGTTGGTGGTGGTGGTGATGGTGGGGGGAAAGAGTTAGTGGTGATGGTAAGGAAAGAGTTGGTGGTGGTGATGGTGGGGTGGAAAGAGTTGGTGGTGGTGATGGTGGGGGGGGGAAGAGTTGGTGGTGGTGATGGTGGGGGGGAAGAGTTGGTGGTGGTGATGGTGGGGGGGAAGAGTTGGTGGTGCCCCCGGTGAATACCTTGTTGAAGACAGGCAAGCCTCAGTTCACCTTGTTGGCCAAAGTGGAAAAGGACCTGTGGGGAGGGGGGAGATGCCGGTTCCAACTTCACTGGAAAACAGACGGATAGACGGCCTCCTGCCACGCCTACCAGGAATCATCCTGCTCTTAAGATTCTTCGTCTGACTACCACTCGTCTCACTCTGGATGACAAAATGGGGAAAAAAGTGCCATCTATCACATATAAACCGAAAGCCTTTTAATGACCGACTGTCTGGTAAACGTCCCAGACAAGACCGGCAGGCAAGCCCTCTCGGTTAAAAATTGACTGAACATCTGCCAATTACCAACTCTAATCTTGCCTTGGCTGGCTCAAAAATGGAAAAAAAAATAACATCTTGTACATTTAAGTTTCAATTACTCACGTTTCCCTGTATTCCACCACTCCATCAAACTGTCCGTATCCTGTGAAGAAGAAAGGAAGGAAGGGCGTAAGTGAGACGAGACGGAAAGAAGCGGCGACTGAGAGGCCGCGAGACAGGGGGCGCTAGAGAGCGCGAGACAGGGGGCGCTAGGGAGCGCGAGACAGGGGGCGCTAGAGAGCGCGAGACAGGGGCGCTAGAGAGCGCGAGACAGGGGCGCTAGAGAGCGCGAGACAGGGGGCGCTAGAGGAGACAGGGGGCGCTAGAGAGCGCGAGACAGGGGGCGCTAGAGAGTGCGAGACAGGGGGAGCAGGGGGCGCTAGAGAGCGCGAGACAGGGGGCGCAAGAGAGCGCGAGACAGGGGGCGCGAGACAGGGGGCGCTAGAGAGCGCGAGACAGGGGGGGCTAGAGAGCGCGAGACAGAGAGCGCGAGACAGAGAGCGCGAGACAGAGAGCGCGAGACAGGGGCGCTAGAGAGCGCAAGACAGGGGCGCTAGAGAGCGCGAGACAGGGGGCGCTAGAGAGCGCGAGACAGGGGCGCTAGAGGAGACAGGGGGCGCTAGAGGAGACAGGGGGCGCTAGAGAGCGCAAGACAGAGAGCGCGAGACAGGGGGCGCTACAGAGCGCGAGACAGGGGGCGCTACAGAGCGCGAGACAGGGGGCGCTAGAGAGCGCGAGACAGGGGGCGCGAGACAGGGGGCGCTAGAGAGCGCGAGACAGGGGGCGCGAGACAGGGGGCGCTAGAGAGCGCGAGACAGAGAGCGCGAGACAGGGGGCGCTAGAGAGCGCGAGACAGGGGGCGCTAGAGAGCGCGAGACAGGGGCGCTAGAGAGCGCGAGACAGGGGGCGCTAGAGGAGACAGGGGGCGCTAGAGAGCGCGAGACAGAGCGCGAGACAGGGGGCGCTAGAGAGCGCGAGACAGGGGGCGCTAGAGAGCGCGAGACAGGGGGCGCGAGACAGAGGGTGCTGGAGAGCGCGAGACAGGGGGCGCTAGAGAGCGCGAGACAGGGGCGCTAGAGAGCGCAAGACAGGGGGCGCTAGTGAGCGCGAGACAGGGGGCGCTAGAGAGCGCGAGACAGGGGGCGCTAGAGAGCGCAAGACAGGGGCGCTAGAGAGCGCGAGACAGGGGGCGCTAGAGGAGACAGGGGGCGCTAGAGAGCGCGAGACAGAGCGCGAGACAGGGGGCGCTACAGAGCGCGAGACAGGGGGCGCTACAGAGCGCGAGACAGGGGGCGCTAAAGAGCGCGAGACAGGGGGCGCTAGAGAGCGCGAGACAGGGGGCGCTAGAGAGCGCGAGACAGGGGGCGCGAGACAGGGGGCGCTAGAGAGCGCGAGACAGAGAGCGCGAGACAGGGGGCGCTAGAGAGCGTGAGACAGGGGGCGCTAGAGAGCGCAAGACAGAGAGCGCGAGACAGGGGGCGCTAGAGAGCGCGAGACAGGGGGCGCTTGAGAGCGCAAGACAGAGAGCGCGAGACAGGGGGCGCTACAGAGCGCGAGACAGGGGGCGCTACAGAGCGCGAGACAGGGGGCGCTAGAGAGCGCGAGACAGGGGGCACTAGAGAGCGCGAGACAGGGGGCGCTAGAGAGCGCGAGACAGGGGGCGCTAGAGAGCGCGCTAGAGAGCGCGAGACAGGGGGCGCGAGACAGGGGGCGCTAGAGAGCGCGAGACAGAGAGCGCGAGACGGGGCGCTAGAGAGCGCGAGACAGGGGGCGCTAGAGAGCGTGAGACAGGGGGCGCTAGAGAGCGCGAGACAGGGGGCGCTAGAGAGTGCGAGACAGGGGGCGCGAGACGGGGCGCTAGAGAGCGCGAGACAGGGGGCGCTAGAGAGCGCGAGACAGAGAGCGCGAGACAGGGGGCGCGAGACGGGGCGCTAGAAAACGCGAGACAGGGGGCGCTAGAGAGCGCGAGACAGAGAGCGCGAGACAGGGGGCGCTAGAGAGCGCGAGACAGAGAGCGCGAGACAGGGGCGCTAGAGAGCGCGAGACAGGGGGCGCTAGAGGAGACAGGGGGCGCTAGAGAGCGCGAGACAGAGCGCGAGACAGGGGGCGCTAGAGAGCGCGAGACAGGGGGCGCTAGAGAGCGCGAGACAGGGGGCGCTAGGGAGCGCGAGACAGGGGGCGCGAGACAGGGGGCGCTAGAGAGCGCGAGACAGAGAGCGCGAGACAGGGGCGCTAGAGAGCGCAAGACAGGGGCGCTAGAGAGCGCGAGACAGGGGGCGCTAGAGGAGACAGGGGGCGCTAGAGAGCGCGAGACAGAGCGCGAGACAGGGGGCGCTAGAGAGCGCGAGACAGAGAGCGCGAGACAGGGGGCGCTAAAGAGCGCGAGACAGGGGGCGCTAGAGAGCGCGAGACAGGGGGCGCTAGGGAGCGCGAGACAGGGGCGCTAGAGAGCGCGAGACAGGGGGCGCTAGAGGAGACAGGGGGCGCTAGAGTGCGCGAGACAGGGGGCGCTAGAGAGCGCGAGACAGAGAGCGCGAGACAGGGGCGCTAGAGAGCGCGAGACAGGGGCGCTAGAGAGCGCGAGACAGGGGGCGCTAGTGGGCGCGAGACAGGGGGCGCGAGACAGGGGGCGCTAGAGAGTGCGAGACAGGGGGCGCGAGACAGGGGGCGCTAGAGAGCGCGAGACAGGGGGCGCAAGAGAGCGCGAGACAGGGGGCGCTAGAGAGCGCGAGACAGGGGGCGCTAGAGAGCGCGAGACAGAGCGCGAGACAGGGGCGCTAGAGAGCGCGAGACAGGGGGCGCTAGAGAGCGCGAGACAGGGGGCGCTAGAGAGCGCGAGACAGGGGGCGCTAGAGAGCGCAAGACAGGGGCGCTAGAGAGCGCGAGACAGGGGGCGCTAGAGGAGACAGGGGGCGCTAGAGACCGCGAGACAGAGCGCGAGACAGGGGGCGCTAGAGAGCGCGAGACAGGGGGCGCTAGAGAGCGCGAGACAAAGAGGGCGAGACAGGGGGCGCTAGAGAGCGCGAGACAGGGTGCGCGAGACAGGGGGCGCTAGACAGCGCGAGACAGGGGCGCTATAGAGCGCGAGACAGAGAGCGCGAGACAGGGGGCGCTAGAGAGCGCGAGACAGGGGGCGCTAGAGAGCGCGAGACAGGGGGCGCTAGAGAGCGCGAGACAGAGAGCGCGAGACAGGGGCGCTAGAGAGCGCGAGACAGGGGGCGCTAGAGAGCGCGAGACAGGGGCGCTAGAGGAGACAGGGGGCGCTAGAGGAGACAGGGGGCGCTAGAGAGCGCGAGACAGGGGGCGCTAGAGAGCGCAAGACAGAGAGCGCGAGACAGGGGGCGCTACAGAGCGCGAGACAGGGGGCGCTACAGAGCGCGAGACAGGGGGCGCTACAGAGCGCGAGACAGGGGGCGCTACAGAGCGCGAGACAGGGGGCGCTAGAGAGCGCGAGACAGGGGGCGCTAGAGAGCGCGAGACAGGGGGCGCTAGAGAGCGCAAGACAGGGGGCGCTAGAGAGCGCGAGACAGGGGGCGCTAGAGAGCGCGAGACAGGGGGCGCTAGAGAGCGCGAGACAGGGGGCGCTAGAGAGCGCGAGACAGGGGGCGCTAGAGAGCGCGCTAGAGAGCGCGAGACAGGGGGCGCGAGACAGGGGGCGCGAGACAGGGGGCGCTAGAGAGTGCGAGACAGGGGGCGCGAGACGGGGCGCTAGAGAGCGCGAGACAGGGGGCGCTAGAGAGCGCGAGACAGAGAGCGCGAGACAGGGGGCGCGAGACGGGGCGCTAGAGAGCGCGAGACAGGGGGCGCTAGAGAGCGCGAGACAGAGAGCGCGAGACAGGGGGCGCTAGAGAGCGCGAGACAGGGGGCGCTAGAGAGCGCGAGACAGGGGGCGCTAGAGAGCGCGAGACAGGGGGCGCTAGAGAGCGCGAGACAGGGGGCGCTAGAGAGCGCGAGACAGGGGGCGCTAGAGAGCGCGAGACAGGGGGCGCTAGAGAGCGCGAGACAGGGGGCGCTAGAGAGCGCGAGACAGGGGGCGCGAGACAGGGGGCGCTAGAGAGCGCGAGACAGGGGCGCTAGAGAGCGCGACACAGGGGGCGCTAGAGAGCGCGACACAGGGGGCGCTAGAGAGAGCGAGACAGGGGGCGCTAGAGAGCGCGAGACAGGGGGCGCTACAGAGCGCGAGACAGGGGGCGCTACAGAGCGCGAGACAGGGGGCGCTACAGAGCGCGAGACAGGGGGCGCTACAGAGCGCGAGACAGGGGGCGCTACAGAGCGCGAGACAGGGGGCGCTACAGAGCGCGAGACAGGGGGCGCTACAGAGCGCGAGACAGGGGGCGCTAGAGAGCGCGAGACAGGGGGCGCGAGACAGGGGGCGCTAGAGAGCGCGAGACAGGGGGCGCTAGAGAGCGCGAGACAGGGGGCGCTACAGAGCGCGAGACAAGGGGCGCTACAGAGCGCGAGACAGGGGGCGCTAGACAGAGGGCGCTAGAGAGCGCGAGACAGAGGGCGCTAGAGAGCGCGAGACAGAGGGCGCTAGAGAGCGCGAGACAGAGAGCGCTAGAGAGCGCGAGACAGAGGGCGCGAGACAGAGGGCGCGAGACAGAGGGCGCGAGACAGAGGGCGCGAGACAGAGGGCGCGAGACAGAGGGCGCGAGACAGAGGGCGCGAGACAGAGGCCGCGAGACAGTGGGCGCGAGACAGTGGGCGCGAGACAGAGGGCGCGAGACAGAGGCCGCGAGACAGAGGGCGCGAGACAGAGGGCGCGAGACAGAGGGCGCGAGACAGAGGGCGCGAGACAGAGGGCGCAAGAGAGCGCGAGGAGAGGGCGCAAGAGAGCGCGAGGAGAGGGCGCAAGAGAGCGCGAGGAGAGGGCGCAAGAGAGCGCGAGAAGAGGGCGAACGAGCGCGAGAAGAGGGCGAACGAGCGCGAGAAGAGGGCGAACGAGCGCGAGAAGAGGGCGAACGAGCGCGAGAAGAGGGCGAACGAGCGCGAGAAGAGGGCGAACGAGCGCGAGAAAAGGGCGAACGAGCGCGAAAAGAGGGCGAACGAGCGCGAGAAGAGGGCGAACGAGCGCGAGAAGAGGGCGAACGAGCGCGAGAAGAGGGCGAACGAGCGCGAGAAGAGGGCGAACGAGCGCGAGAAGAGGGCGAACGAGCGCGAGAAGAGGGCGAACGAGTGTGCGAAGAGGGCGAACGAGTGTGCGAAGAGGGCGAACGAGCGAGTGCGAGAGAGAGAAGAGAAAAAAACAGAGAGAGAGAGAGAGCGAGAGAGCGCGAGAGTGCGAGAGAGAGTGAGAGAGAGAGCGAAGAGAAAAAACTGAGCGAGAGAGAAAGAAAGAGGAGGAAGAGGAGGAAGAGGAGGGAGAGGGGAAGAGGAGGGAGAGGGGGGTGTAGAGGGAAGAGGCGGAGGTCGGGGGGAGGAGAAAGGGGGCCGTCGGGGGGAGGAGAAGGGAGGCGGTCAGGGGGAGGAGAAGATATTGACGTTGTCCGAGATGCTGGCGGAAGCCGATCTGATCCCTCTGGACGTGGCGATGAGCGAGGCCCCAAAGGTGAAGGGCGCCAGGGCCAGGCCGGCGATGGCCGTCACACCGGCTACTTTGGCCTTCTGGTGGAAGGTGGCCAGGTGGCCAGCCAGGGCGTGGAGCTTCACCACGTGCTGCCAGAGGACCTCGGCGCGCCCGGTGAATACCTTGTTGAAGACAGGCAGGCCTCGGTTCACCTTGTTGGCCAAAGTGGCAAAGGACCTGTGGGGAGGGGGGAGATGTCGGTTTCAACTTCCCTGGAAAACAGACGGATAGACGGCCTCCTGGCACGCATACCGGGAATCGTCCTGCTCTTTAGATTCTTCGTCTGACGACAACTCGTCCCACTCTGGATGACAAAATGGGGGAAAAAAGTCCCATCTATCACAAACCGAAAGCCTTTTAATGACCGACTGTGTGTGTGTGTGTGTTTGTGGGGGGGGGTTACCTCTTTTGGGGCGCCATATTACTGGACAATATTGCAGGGTTTTGGGTCGGAAAAAAATAATTGCAGGGTGCACTTTTTCCAAACGGCCACTAGATGGCAGCAAGAGATCATATTAATGGGAAGTAATTTTCAAATCAAAGAGGATGGCTGAGTTTTTGGTCGGGAAAATAATTGTATGGTGAACTTTTTCAAAACAGCCACAAGATGGCAGCAAGAGACCATATTAATGGGAAATACTTTTTAAATCAAAGCGTATGGGAGTCATTTTGGGTTTCAAGACCAATTGCGGGTTATGTCATCAATCATGCCTAAGAATAAACTAGTTTCAGGGTTAGGGTTATAGTCAATTAAAAGTCAAATCAATTAGAAGAAGCTTACATGAGACGACATCTTGAGACGACTTGCGTTGGCGCCCAGAAGAACCTGTAAAGTGGTATGGAGTTAGAACGTGTTTCCCGAACTATTTACAGCTGCAGTACTTTTTACTTTGAAAAAAATACAAGGCACAACAATATATATATGCATTTAAAATTGACAATATATAGTGGTAGCTCGACATACGAGCAATTCGAGATACGAGTAAAATTTCGAGCAAATAATCTCTAGATACAAGACCAATTTTGAGATACGACAAAGCAAGACATGTAGCTGCTTATGATTATAGCGCACTAGTCTTTTTTGCTGCAACTCTTTCGTGAACAACAGTTTTTCCCCCCGTCACTCAGCGCAAATGGCGTAGCGATCTCTATTACGAGGAATATATATTACTTATCGTTGGCAAGTGGTCGTGCGTTATCCCATTGTGAGGACATTTGTGTGCATCATTTTCGGAATATTTTGAAGGGAATATGAAAGCAAACAGCGGATCGATGGTGAAAATCAGGTTGGAAGCGGGATAAACAGCCAACCCGGTCGGCCGGGGAAAAGGAAGATATAAAAATGCAGAACAAAATTAGAATTATGTTTAGTGTAAGGTTAGGTGAAACTTATTTTCCAAGTTTATTTAAAAATGTTTTGAAACAAGCGTGTTGATGTGCAAAAAGGGTTGGAGTCCATCGCTCTCTCTCTCTCTCCCTCTTCAAAAATCTATATAATTTTAGTACTACTATAAAACACATTTTAATAACATTAAACACTAGTTTTGTGTTACTTTGTCAATAGATGGTTAGGGTTAGGGTTAGGGTGGTGATTAGAAGAAATACAACATTGTTTCAATCCAATATCCTGTTGTTTTTTTCCAGAGGGTGGGAAAGAATTAACGTCCAGCCCCCTTCGAAATCTGTATAATTTTAGTACTACTATTACTATGAAGACCCGAATAATAGTAGGCACCGGAATAATAGTAGGCAGTGGAAAATTCCAAAGATAATGAATATTAGTAGTAGTAGTAGTATTCGGGTCTTCATAGTACTACTGTTCGGGTCTTCATAGTACTACTGTTCGGGTCTTCATAGTACTACTGTTCGGGTCTTCATAGTACTATTGTTAGGGTCTTCATAGTACTATTGTTCGGGTCTTCATAGTACTATTGTTCGGGTCTTCATAGTACTATTGTTCGGGTCTTCATAGTACTATTATTCGGGTCTTCATAGTACTATTATTCGGGTCTTCATAGTACTATTATTCGGGTCTTCATAGTAAACATATTTTGGTAATATTAAACTACTATTTTTGCGTTACTTTGTAAATATATGTCGAATTAGAAGAAATAAAACGTTTTTTCCAATTCAATATCTTGTCTTTTGTTTTTCAGAGGGTCGACAAACATTTGGAGCTCGCTAACATAGTGCTGCTTGCGAGTCACATGGCGAAAAAAGGGAGTGACGTCATTGCGTCCGCCTTCAAATGCGGGAAATATTTAGTTTCTCGCGATATTTTATTCAGGTTAACAGTTGTACTTTGGCAAATTCGACGTCAATCACGCCTACCAAAAAAAGGTTACAAGTTGAAATGCTACTAAAGCCGAAAGAACGTCCCACTAAACGCAATAAAGAGAGAGGAATCAATTGCAAGGAGATAATTACCATACTTCAAAGCCAAACGCCGACCAGACATGGCGGCAATGTGGTCAATACAGTAACTTACTACGGTCATGACGAGGGCAAAATTGCAACTGCGGCGCATGTACAACACAGAGATATAAATAGCTAACTTTAGAGTTATTATGATAGAATGTACTCACGTTCTTTTACGGACGAACGCAGTCCCAATTCTTCCGACAAACATTTGGAGCTCGCTAACATCGTGCCGTTTGCGAAGACCGTGGCGAAAAAGGAAGTGACGTCATTGTGTCCCTTCAAAATAAAGACTTCCGTTTTACAAAATAAAATACTTTTATGCAGTTATTTAATTTCTCGCGAGATTTATACAGGTTAACAACATTTAACGTGCAAGTAGTATCACAACATTGCCCCTCGTAAACAAGTATAATTACAATGATTAGTGATAACATTTAATGAGTTTGGATTTCATATCTATAGTCACATTTTTTATGTTGTGATCCAAAAAGGTATCAGATTCAGTTGCTTGTTTATAAATTGAAGAGTTTAAAGATTGAGTTGACAGTAACACTTCAAAATCGCTGTAAAAAAATAAGTAAATAAAAAGACGTTATGCTTGCTAACTCTTTCTCTCTCTCTCTCTCTCTCTCTCTCTCTCTCTCTCTCTCTCTCTCTCTCTCTCTCTCTCTCTCTCTCTCTCTCTCTCGCTTTCTCCCATAGTGGGCGTGAATTTGAATATTAGTGGGTGGGTCTTAGTTACAAAAGTATTTTTTTATAAGGATTTTTTTTAAGCTTGCGTGTCTTTTAATGAACCCGATTTAGTACTTAGGCCTTGAGATTTTCGTGGTTTCTTGGACAGCTAGGAAGAAGGAATTATGGGTCTCAAGATAAATGTGGAATGTATATAACGTAATCAAGACTTGGTTGATATAATAAAAAAGTACATGTTCAGAGTAAGTAATGGAAAAGGTATGCAGACGGTGAGAATATATATATATATATATATATATATATATATATATATATATATATATATATATATATATATATATATATATATATATATATATATATATATATATATATATATATATATATATATATATATATATATATATATATATATATATATATATATATATATATATATATATATATATATATATATATATATATATATATATATATATATATATATATATATATATATATATATATATATATATATATATATATATATATATATATATATATATATATATATATATATATATATATATATATATATATATATATATATATATATATAAATGAAGTGTAAATGTATTCTAAAGTGATTGTTAATAAATAAATAAATAAATAAATAAATATATATATATATATATATATATATATATATATATATATATATATATATATATATATATATATATTATATATATATATATATATATATATATATATATATATATATATATATATATATATATATATATATATATATATATATATATATATATATATATATATATATATATATATATATATATATATATATATATATATATATATATATATATATATATATATATATATATATATATATATATATATATATATATATATATATATATATATATATATATATATATATATATATATATATATATATATATATATATATATATATATATATATATATATATATATATATAATATATATATATATATATATATATATATATATATATATATATATATATATATATATATATATATATATATTTATTTATTTATTTATTTATTTATTTATTTATTTATTAACAATCACTTTAGAATACATTTAACACTTCATTTAAAATGTCCAAACCTACCTCTTCCGGAACTGGAATGATTTAATGACTTGCTATTTTTTCTCCACCCCATCGTCCAACCTTATTATATTTTGATTCTCTGGCTATTTTACGATTTCCTTTTTTTTAACAAGGGGGAATAGCTGATTCTAATGTTATTATTAAGTTTTTACCTTAGTTGAAATATTGTGGTTTTGCAAAGTATGAAAAAGTACAGCACAATGAAAGTAAGTTTATTAGTATTTGTCTCAAACCTCCCTCACCAAAGGTCAGATGTTTCAAATTAGAAGGCCCTATCATCAGCTTGTCCTATATTCCGGGACTTGTTACCCCTGGGGCCCTGTCAGAAACCCTCCTTTGGTAAAGGCGAGCTCTCTGACACCAACTTCTTCAAACTAACGGGACAGTGACGATGGCGTGAGCAGCGGATGACCGTGGCGACTAGATGGGCTCTACCTTGGCTTTTTCTGATGACACAAAGAGGATTTGATAAAAATCACAGGTAACGGGTTCTGGGCATGGTGTTGCGGCGCACACGCACCTGAGTTGATGAAAGGCGCGAGTGTGACTTTGGCCTTGGCCGTCCAGTTAGCGGGGCCAGACGCAAAGGAGCCCGATGACAAGAACGGCGCGGCCTGCTCCGAGGTGGCCTACTTGGTATTGTTGCTAGCCAGTCTGCTCCAGTCTGCCGCACAGTTAGTTCGCGTGAGGTTGGCGCTTCACGGCTCGCCCACATCAAAGTCACTGCTCTACATCCTATAAGTGTATAGTAAATGATAACAGTTCATTTCAATATTATTCAAAACTAATTATATTATATTTTCATTTTGTATTATCAAGATTTTTGTCTCATAATATAACAATGCATGTGTTCTTGGCAAATCATTTCCTCCAGCATGCCAGACCATCGCTCAAAGCAAAACACTAACCAACTCCAGTAGGGGACAATAAAGAAATACAAATACAGACAGGCAATCAAGTAGGACACGAGGAGCGGAGTAGAACTCCTTTTCACCCCTGGAATGCCGAAAAGTGAAAAACGGCCTGGAACGTTACCTCTCGGTAAAAGTTTTTGGAAAGGAACACAAAAATATAAGTGTGAGGGTAAATGACTAAACCCCACGGATGAAAAAAACAAGCTGCTAATGCAGGGGTCGGGAACCTTTTTGACAGAGAGAGCCATAAACAATTCACATTTCATAATGTTATTTCTTGAGAGCCGTTCTCAGAATTGAAAAGTAAAAATATATGAAAATGTGTGATTTTTCTTGTCATTTCACCACTTTTAAAGTACAAAAAGTCCCTGAATTATTTTAACAACATTGTTATGCTGTTGCTAATCAATCCGTATCAATGACATTTTGCATGCAGAGGAGTAATGAAAAACTAAATTATGATTAAAGTGGTGCTAGAGGTAGATCAACGCCAGTGTCAATGTGACGCCCCTATCGGTGGGTTTGGGACTCAGTTCTCTCACAAGTGATTTCCATATTTTACCTCACAGGTTAGTGAGAGCCATATACACCCATGGAAAGAGCCATATATGGCTCCCGAGCCATAGGTTCCCTTCCCCTGTGCTAATGTATTTTCTCTGTAACTGACTGTGAGTCACGTTAACAATTTCCAACAAAAAAGCACAAAAACACAGGATTTAACAGAAAGAAGTCAACCCAATCTGATTTTGAAATGACCAAATATAATTCCACAGGCAAACAAGGGGGATAGTATACATGTGTATTTTTGATCAACCGACAAAAGGCGCATGGCGAGTATTTGTTCAACTTGTGTATACGGACATTGCAGCGATAAAAACGACACAAAATAGTTTATTTGATAATTCAACAGAAAGAGCGGCTGTGGTCATTATCCTTTTAAACTAAGCTCATTTACTCTCATCACAAATGTATACTTTCATACAAATCTATGACTTCATCCTCTCCATTTTCAAGCTCCAACTTTTGATTAATTCTCCTACCAGAATATTTTGGAACTAGCCTTAAAGGCCCTTAATGGACACTGAGATTGTTAACAACATGCCTAAAGGTAGCAGCGAATGCCCTGAAGGCCCTGACGGCCAGCCACTGGAGAATTTGCATCCAAAGTACTTCTCTACTTACGAAATGTTCAAGTTACGAAAAGAGTTCTGAAACCAATGAATTTCGTGAGTTACGGCAGTATTTGTGTATAGCTACACATGTCAAATGAGAGCTCAAACCCAATTGATTTCGGAAGGGAAAGGATTGAACACGTTGTTTGTGACTGCTAGTTTTCCTACTTGCCCAAATGCGACATTCCGCCTTCGTGTAGACGTCGCGTTGATGACGTCACTGGGCAGGAGGCGCGGCGAGGGAGCGGGATTTCGGTGGAGGATTATACCCGTCGTGCCTTGCGGCCGAAGATGGCAACGGCTCTAGCTAAACGCTCCTCAACTTTATCCCAGTGATTTGGGCGTTTTGGCTGCCTGCGAGGAAGAAAGAAAGAAATAAAAAAAAAAAGAAGAAGGGGAAAGCGGTCATTCGAGCGGCCCGAAAGGCGACCGCCGCACCAGCCTACTATTTTGGACCGCTCACTGCTCCGTTGGAAGCCGCCACTCCGATCGGGCTGAACTTTGAGCTCGGCCGGCCGAGCTGCCAACGGGCCGGCGCTCCGCCCGGCCCCCCGACCGACGTCCGTCCGTCCGTCGAGGTGAGTCGGAGTGGGGAAGGGGTGTGGTGTGGTGGGGGTGGACAGAGAGAGGGACGAAGACTGTGGGGGTAGGGGGCTGCGGATGCGTCCAGGTGGACGCGGTTTGCCACTCTTGCTTCCGGGACGGCAGCGTTTTCAGCTGCCTCTTGTCATTCGATTCGGACGCCACCGAATCCAGAGAGCCGCCCCTTGTAGCTCGCGTGAGCGTGCGCGAGTGCGCGCACGTGCGCGCTAAAGTTTGAAGCGGAATGTGCAAGTTGCCTTGGCAACACTGACCATCTCGGCGAGGAAAGCCGACACCTTCGTACTTTCTATTTGAATAGTCCGAATGCTCTTTCCGTGTTTAGATATTGCTTTTTATTCCCTCCCAACTTTTACCCTATTACTAATGCTTGGTCTTCCAACTTTGAAGCATTGCAAACATTGAATAGCAGATGTTCCATTTTCAATGTATCCTTAACGTAACCTCAACACCCTAGTGCTTTTTTTGAATGCACTCCATTTGACTGTCACTTTGTCCAAAAAAACACACTCGGTCATTGACCTGCCCCGACACAACAACCCCCCCCCCCCCCAGTACAGAACACACACAAAACTTCACAATGACATGTTAGACTTTGACTTTTGACTTTGTTAGAATGGCATTTAGGTGGTAACAAAGGTTGTTGAACAAAAATCTTCAACCAATATTAACCCTAATGCTGGTTCGTACTCTACGGCTGGCCGAAAACCAATCCGCGTGTTTAGATGTCGACCTGTACAATAGGGACGGGAAATGGAAGTCGATCAGACCGAAACCCGCACGTTTCTGCCGTAAGGAAAAGGAGGTGAAATCAAAGGGAGGGAAGGTTAGAAGTCAGCCCGCTCCTAAAGCAGGATGCGCGGCTAGAGTCGTCCCAGTTCCAATCGATGCGGCCGCATTTCCTGTTGTGGAAACATTGCGAGATCAATGCTCGGCCCCGGGCTGGCGTCAGGTTCCGGCCCGCGCGAACCAGACACCAGTAGGCCACCACCACAAGCTTTGACCACTCGCTCGCGTCGGAGGCGGGTCGGGGTCGCCGATGCTAGCGCTTTTGCGGAATTCTTCTGTGACAGGAAGAGAGGCCCAGGATGAGTGGCGCGGTCCCCTCCAGAAAGCCGTACCGCAAAGCTCCGCCGCAGCATCGCGAAGCTCGTCACGGGCTCCCGGCACCGCCGCCGCAGCATCGCGAAGCTCCTCACGGGCTCTCGGCGCCGCCGCCTCCGATGCAAGGGATGGACCGTGGTCAGGTAAAGGCAGCCGCGCCTCCTCCCGTTCTCTACAAATGTCATTGGCGTATCCCGGAGCGCTCGCGGGGCCGGCGCCCGGCGACGGCCGCGGCCGGCTTTGCGGCCCGTCCGCTGCGAAAAGCAGCCTTCTGCGCCGACGAGCCGGCGAGAGAATTTTTTTGCGTCGCCGCCCCAACCCCAAAGAGCATCTTGAAGAAGGCAGCCGTCTTCGGCAAGTCCCGGTTGGATGGCTGCCCGCCCGCGCCACCTTTGGACCGCCGGCGGCCTCCTCCGCGGCGCTTGGCAATATCGGAGGAGAGGGCCGGCTTCTCTGACTTCCTGGACGAAATGGCCCGACGGGTCGCCCTCCCCGTGGCGTTTGTTCCCGTCTCGGCAGGAAAGCCGCCGTCGGACGGCCATTCTGCCGATCGCAGGCGCCGTTGGGACGCTCGGGTGGCGGAACTGCGCCGGTCCTCCGAGGTAAACGGAGGTCGTCCACTCGAAGCAGCTCTGACAAAATGGGAAGTTAACTCACGGGTGAAGGTAGGTGGGTGGCGTTGACGAGGAGGCGGGGGTGGTGGTGGTGGCGCCGGTGCCATCGCCAGGCCGACCGCTCGCTCCCTCCCTCCCCCTTTCTTCGGTCTTTTCAGCTGACCAATGGAGGCAGAATGGGGTGGCGTCTGTGCTGGCTTTATTTTCCTTTAGATGGTTGGAGCGAGGGGAAGAGTTTGGTCTACTGGGACAAGATTGGCACCAATTGGCCGTGCTCTCGCTCGTCATCTGAAGGTTTGCTTGGCCACGGGCTAGGCTTGACACGCTTTTGTCTCTTTCAGGAGGATTTGTCCGACTCAGACCGGATCAGGTGAGACGATCTTGAGAAAAGCTCTGAGCCAAACGCAACATTCGCTCAAGGAGGAGGCCGACCAACCAGAACAGGCCATTTGTGGAGAAACGGCGTGGGGGCAAATTGCCCCTTGAGTTGCCGTTGACTGTGCAATTTTTCCGGGCAGTGACCAAACATATAGAGGAAGTGAACCAGTTCAGTCGTTTTGCGTTCGAGCCAGGAAAGGTTTTAGTCCCATTCTGGCCTTAAGAAATAGCCATTGTAGTAACTAGCCTAAAATTCGAGTTTTTTTCCCCTACTATTTGACTACAAGTACTCTAAAGACTGTCAAGTGAGTAAATTCCAAATGTTGGCAGCATCCAGTCTGGCTTTGGGTTGACACCTGACGCATACGGTAGTGGCTAAAAAAAACATTTGTGCGAAAAGAAAATGGCAGAAAGGTTGACATCTGGTTGGAGCTATTTGGAATCTTTGATCAAAAACCATGATAAAGCTCTGAAATTTGGGGGGGGGGGGGGTGAATCACAACCTAACTGACACTAACCTGACAACGGGAGGAAAGGCATCCTGGCGCAGTTTCTCCATAAAAGGCATTTACTAGTTCTGGCTGGCGCTTCTTGGGGTGGAGCACCTTTAACGGAGGACGCCGTTTGTCCACGGCAGGCTCCTGGAGCGGCAGAAGGAGGACCTGCGTCGGCGCCTGTCGCTCTCGGCTCGCAAGATGGAGGCCATGGAGGCCGAGTTTGACGGCAGCCGCCATTACATGGAGGCGGAGCTGAGCCGCACCAGAGACGACCTGGACAAGATGAGGGACAAGTTTCGCAGGCGAGTGAGCCCTCGCTCCCAAGGCGGCACGGCGCATGAACCCCCCCCCCCTTTAGACCAGAGTGTGTTTGAGGCCAAAGCGGCCAGCGAGCATTTTGCCGCGGCGGCTAGGGTCAAGTTTGAGCCCTGCCCCGAGCGGCGCCCTTACCCGACGTGACGCCGCATTTTTCCATCCGCAGACTCCAGAACAGCTACACGGCGTCTCAGAGGGCCAATCAGGATCTGGAAGAGAAACTTCACGCGCTGGTAAGTGGCACACAGGGCCTTCTGCTGCTGCTCCTCCTCCTCTCGCAAGGCGCATGTGGAATCATTGGTGGCAAGGATGCGTTGCTCTGCGCTTTTCGGTTCAGCATCTTTTTGGCTTTTCTCCCACAAACCATGACACTTGTCCACTTGGCGGTTGGCTTTGTGAAGGTAGCCTCCCAAAGCTTCTTGCGTATCCCTTCACAAACAAAATGACCACTAAAATGTTCTACTCACCGCCGCGAGACGGTCGATCCGGTGGGTCTGGTGTCATCATGATCGCAGGATTTTTGGTCTTCCTTTCACGCTGCGTCTCGACGATGCGCGGCCGCCGTCGTCGTCGTCACCGCCGTCGCCACCACCACACCGTCGCCATCATCAGGCCGCCGTCAGTCAGACCTGGGTCCATGCGGTTGGCTTCATCTTTTTCATTCTTCACCTTCCTCTGCCACACCCTTGCTCCCTCCCTCCCTCCCTCTCTATCTCTCCCTCGTCTCCTCTCTCTCATCCCACCACCTGGGCCACCTCTTTCTCACCCCCACTGAGCCAGTCGTTTTTTTTCTTTTTTTAAACACTTGCAGCTGCGGACGGTGGAGCGAGACAAGAAGACCATGGACCGGGAGATGGTGGAGCTCACCAACAAGCTGCTGGAGGCCAAGAACGCCGTAGACCGCCTGGAGGAACTCAACGTGAGATTCTGGCGCCGAGGAGCGACTGCCCTTTTTCGGGGGGCAAAGATGTCAGGGAGCCAGATGTAGCGGACGGGAACACATAGTCACCTGGAGCAGGCTCCGTTTTCTTGGTTCCCGACAGATAAAGAACCCCGGCCTCTCTCCCTCCTTTCAGGAACGCTACCGGCTGGACTGCAACCTGGCCGTGCAGCTGCTGAAATGTAACAAGTCGCACTTCCGGAACCACAAGTTTGCCGACGTGAGTAGTGTCGGTCCGGGCCATCCGTGGCAGCCACATTTTGAAGTCTATCTTGTCCCACATTTGATGTCAAATTCTTTGTCGGGACCAGACACGCGCGGGTCGGGGTCTGGCCGGAAAAAAAAACCAAGTTGACTTTCTTTTTCCGCACAGCTACCGTGCGAACTTCAGGAAATGTTGAAGAAACAGATGAAGAGCGGCGGGCTGGCGTGGCCGAGCCCCGCCCCCTGCGGCCAGGACCCCGACACGCTGAGCCTGACGCCGTCCGACGCCGTACCCACCTCCGTCATCGCCCGCGTGCTGGAGAAACCCGAGCCGCTGCTCCTCAACTCGGCGCGCTCGGGCAGCGGGGGCCGCCCGCCGGGCGAGGATGTCTTTGTGCACGTGGATATGACGGCGGGGGGCGAGGACGCCGCCCTGCCGGAGCCGGCCCGTGGAGGGGAGGAGGAGGATGAGGAGGAGGCGGTGGCGGCGGCGGCAGCGGCCGTCTCTTTCGACAAGCTGGACCCGTACCCGGCGCCGCCGCCGCCCAACCCGCTGTGCCCGGGACGCAAGGTGATCGAGTTTTCCTCGGACGACAAGGTCAAGATCCCCAAGAACGGTCCGCTGCCCAACTGCACCTACGCCACGCGGCAGGCCATCTCGCTGGGCCTACGCGGCGAGCGAGCGGCCGCCAAGGCGCCCCCTCGCGACACCGACGCGCCTTCGGCTCAGTCCAGCCCCTTCAGCAGTCCGCCGCAGGTCGGTGCTTCGGTGGTCCTGGATGGTTTGGGGCCAACCGACGGGAATGGGACCCCACGTCCCGTGCTTTGTATCCCGTACGCTCCCGCCAACTCGGAACCTCGGTTGGGAAATGTGGCCGGCGACCTACTTTGGAGGATATCTGTCTGGATTGTTGGCCGGAGCGTACAGAGAGCCTTTGGGGATCCAAAGTCCGGTCGTCGGGGTTCCCTAATCCAAAGTATCCGATGAGACGGCGAGGCGGGAGCTCTTTTGAGGTTTTTCAGGCTCTTATTATTATTATTTTTTTTTTGGTTTTGCCAGGGACCCAGCGCGGGGGCCAGCTCGGCCAGTTCCTCCGAGGACCTCCTGGCCAACTGGCATCGGATGTCGGCGGACGAGACGGCCGCGCCGCTTTCCGCCGCGGCCTTCTCCGACGGTGAGGAGGAAGAGGGGGACGAGGGCACCGCCTCCAGCCCGGACGGCGAGGAGGACGGCCCGGCCGGGGGCTTGCCGGAGGTTTCGGCCCGCCTGGTGGACTTTGACCCCGCCTTCGCCGCCGCCGCCGCGCTTCCGCGGCCTCACAGGAGCCCCAAGAGGATGGGGGTGCACCACCTACACAGACAACAGCAATAACGTGCAGCCACCGTGACTGAGTGACACTTTTGCATTTGACGGGCGTGCTCTTACCGCGTGGAACACTTGTCCCCCTCCTTTATTTGGAGCAAACCTCACCAGGCCAATTTTGAAAGGTTGTAAAAATTCACACTCTTTTGCGACCGTCCCTCACGTTTTGCGGTGGCTTTTGGACCCAATGAAGTTTGAAGTGACGCAGGGTACACGTAAACAAGCGTGGTTCCTCTATTTTTGGAATTCATTCCTTTTGGCAGGGGGTGCTGGAGCCTATCCCCGCCAAGCGAGGGCACCAGGCGGGGCAATTTCTGTGGCTACTTGGGCTCTTTCAAAAGGGCTGCCCTGAGGGTCGAGCCTTTGGCCTTTTGCCCACCAATGAAAATGTTTCTTCTTCACTACATGGAAACGGGTCAGCGTGAGATCGCCTTGCCAAATACACGAGCGCATAACCACACCAGATGTTCAAGTCGACGTAGAATGTCACTACTTTGTTTGACACAAATAAACGAGCAGAAAAAAATAACCCCGCGTCAGCGTGATGATCAATGATTGCGATGAACGAAACCGTCTCAGTTGGGATTTTGGAGACTTTTATGCTGTGGCTCAAGTCTAGGTATACAAACGCAAGGTACACTGACTTATTTTTCACCACTGGAGAGCTGGAATCTGTCAGTCACGCCAGCGGCCGAATGGGCTCGAACCTCGACGGCCATCCACTGAAGGCGACGTCCTTTGATCCTTCTGGAGTCGGAGGGGAAAAAAGGCCCGACGTACAGGCTCGGTGGGAGACTCTTGATAAACGGCTCAGTGGCCAGGCCGGGCGGCAGTTGGGGTTTGGAATCAGTGAGCGGCCGGGAGAAAGAAGCGCGCCAAGATCTGGTCCACGTCTTCCGGGCCGCCGTAATCCTCCACCAGGAAGCGCTCGCCGTCCGCCGCTCCCCGGATCATGGCCGACAACCCTGGGGTGGGGGGCAGGGGGCATTTTAGAAGGGGGCCGGGGTTAGGAGCCGAAGAACAAGGAGGCACTCACTTTGGCCCGACGACAGTCGGAAGAGACAGAGGATTCTCTTCCGCAGCAGCCGAGCGTGACCCAGCTCGTAGCCCACGCCCAGCGACGGCCGCGTCACCTCAGCGACCACCGCTGCCGATCGGGCTGGGAGTTAGTGGACATGGCGCGCGCGCGCGGGCGGGTTGAAGAGGTCCGACTCACCGTCGGCCCGGCCCAGCCACGCCAGGTCCCGGTCGTGGATGTCGCAGTCGAGCCGCTCCTCGCCTGTCAAAGGGAAAAGGGGTGCCGTTGACTTCCTGGCCCGTCGGGACGACTTGACATGCCCCTCCCCCGAGATACGTGGGCTCGTCGTTTCAAACGGACTTCCCCACTTGAATAGGACTTTGTGTGCATTCCTAGAATCTTGGGTCCCAACCAACACGTTAACCGGGGTGGGATCTGAGAATTTGGGTCAGCCTTAGCCCAGCCAGGGGTGGGCAAAGGCAAACTATTCCACAAAGGGCTGCAGTGGGTGCTGGTTTTCATTCCAACCCAGAAAGAAGACACCTTTTCACCAATCTGATGACGTACATTTGCAATCAGTGGATTGGATCTCAGTGGTCAACATCTGGTCTGTTCCTGATCGGTTGGAACAAAAACCTGCACCCACAGCGGCCCCCGAGGACCGGTTTTCCCACCCCTGCCTTAGCACTTCTTCTAAGGACAAACCTGGTCAGTTTTCAAAATGTATCCTGCCCTGCATTGACGCCAGTTAGATGTCACTCACCGCCGCCACCCCCGACGGACGTACACGCCTACGCGAACCGAATCGGTTAGTCCTGAGGTTAGCGTCTCTGTGCCACGCGGGGTGGCGTCCCGGTGAGGCTAGTGTAACTGTGCCGCCGAAGAGGACGGTTTCTGACCTTTGTCGCCGAGATGGACGTCTCCGACGTGCTCCGTCAGGACCTCGCCGAAGTTTGCGAGCGACTTGACGATGCGCTCGTACACGGACGCGTCTTCCCTTCCGCCTCGGATGCTCGCGCAAAAATAAATCTTCATCTCCTTGCCTTTGTTTGGGCCCGGGGCGCCAGTGACTGGCAGGCGCATGCGTAAAAGACGGAGTGGGACATCTTGTATATCAGGTTAGATGCCTGACGCGCGCCGCACGGCTACGGGACATCTTGTATATCAGGTTAGATGCCTGACGCGCGCCGCACGCCTACGGGACATCTTGTATATCAGGTTAGATGCCTGACGCGCGCCGCACGCCTACGGGACCGGGCGTCGGGATGCTGTCGGCCATTTTGAGACAGAGTAGTTCGACGGAACAGTGCGCCGAAGGACTGAGGGGGGAGAAATTGCATTTGTCCAAGTCGTCTTGGCCTTGAAAAGAAACAAAGAAAGAATAGACAAACATCGAGTAACTGCTTAGAATTTATTTTGAAAACAACGGTCGGCAACAAGCGTTCAAAGTTCCGAAAAACAGTGGGAAAGTTGAGGCGCTAAAGACGGAACGGATTGGATGACTAGAAGTGTTCATGACTTGGTGCGACAAAGTCCCCCAAAGCCCAAGCCAGATAGGTCCGTTTTTCGCATTGGTTATGTCAAAGAAAATACCCTACCCCCATTCTAGTTCCCCACGTCAAATGGAACAGGTCCGCAGTTGAAGAGAACCCATTCAGTGTTAGAACGCTCAAGTGGGCCGAATCCAATCAGACTTTCACCGCCGTGGCTCGGAAGGACGGCCTGGAGAAAATTCGGCCGACGGGCAAAAGCGCACGCTTTTCTAGTTTTGCATTCCGCGTGGCCGTGGGAAATCGCAGTCCGAACAAAGTCACTTTCTTTGACGCGCGCTTCTGAGACGAAAAGGCTGCCGGGAAGACCGAGAGGTCACGTGGCTCCGGCTCGGACGGCGGGGTCGGGTCACGCGGCTCGGACGGCGACGCCGGGTCCAGGTGGGTCCACGTTTCTGGTCGCCCGCTGCACGGCACCCGCGTCCGATCCTTCCAGGGTGTCCAGGAGGCCTGTAAGCACAGAGGCGGGTGGACGTACGGCTCAATTCCCCGGCAATCGGACCGTTTGCTTTGGAAAATGGAGACAATTGAACCCCCACCAGAAAAAAAATCATTCACTTTTCCACTGGCCAACGTGCCACTGCGAAATATTTTAGAACGACCTTGACGGGACGTAGCTTTTTGAATGACTTATTGATGTCTTTGATGAAACCCACACTTTGCGGAGTAGCACCGCTAATTTGGTCAGATGCATCCGTTGTCTAATGACAATGAAGGCTTTTGACTATGACACTCGGTGTCCGGGGAGCCGCAAGAGCTCAACTTTCCCCAACAACGGGCCCCTGGCTCCCGTGCGGGGCCGAGAGGCCCGGTCCGGTAGCGCCAGCCAGTGGAGAGAGGCCTACCTTCCACCATCTTGTGGTAGGCAAAGTGAAGGTAGAGCAGGAAGAGCATGTGCAGAAGGGAGACGGTGGCGCACAGCAGCAGGCGCGGCGTGGGACCCACCGTGCGCGACAGCAGGGCCGTCACCTGAGAGCAAAACGCAGCCGGTGAGTGGTCACCACTGGACGGGACGTTGCCGGAGCAAAAAGCTGCGCCCGTGCGGGCCCTTTGTGGATTGATTTGCCCACCTCTGCACCGAGCAATGCTTACACTCCGCAAAAATACCCAGAGGTCGCAGCCCCAACCCGGCGAGCTCTCACCATGCGCAGCGTGGACAGTCCTCCCAGTAGCAGCCAGAGGATGTAGAAAAGCAGGTGGAAGTGAAGGTTGTAGCTCACCAGGAGAACCACGCAGTGGCTGAACAAGCCGTAGCCCTGAGCGCACAGACAGATACAAAGGCCAACATTTGTTGTCTTTTTTTCTTTTCGTTTGCACTGCTTCCTTCTTTTTTTTCAAGCGGAAGGGATCTAAAAAATAAAAACAAAACGAGCCGCCAAAATCTAGAGGAAGTGGCACATGAAGTTAGCAGGCATTTTTTTTGCATTTTTCACACGCATTTAGCCATTTCCTCTTTCTTTTGAGGCTAAAAGCTGCACGCCACGATTGGCCTCGTCTTTGAATGACAATGAAGGCGTTCCCCTTCGGGTCTCACCAGCAAGGAGAGCGTTTGCAACATGGTGATCTGGGCGTTCAGCAAATAGGCCAGGCAGTACAGCAAGGACGAAACTCCCAGCCAGTAACCGAAACATGTCCCGATGGCCGTTCCCATCAGGGTTCCTTCCCTCTGCCAACGTGCCAAAGGGGCGACCGAGTTAGCCACGTCGGCACTCGGGCGCCGGCCTCGGGCGCCAACCTCGGGCGCCAACCTCGGGCGCCAACCTCGGGCGCCGGCCTCGGGACGACACTCACAATCACGGTCCCCGACGTCTTCATGCCGTGCAACAAGATGGCCACCAGTGTGAAGACCAGCATGAGCGGTCCGTACAGCTCGCCCGCAATCTTCTAGGAACGGGGGGGGGGGGCGTTTTTAGCCACATTAGCCGGCGGCGGCGTCACGTTGGCGAATTCGGGTACCTGAGGGAAGTGGATCGCGCGGACAGGAAGCAGCGACTCCAGTAGTCTGCGTGAGCAACAGGCGCAGTCAAATGGGGAGGGGGTTCTCGGGGTATTGCAGCCGGAGTGCCTCTTACCTGCCGCGCACCTGAACGGGCTCCACGTCAAAGTAGGGCCGCAGGATGTCGATGTTGGCATACAGGTCGAAGGCCCGAGAGGCCTGACGCTTGCTCGCCTGCCAAACCTGCGCAAATGAGAGCCTCCATTTAGGTTACAGAAAAAAAAAATTGAAAAAAAAGGATGGTGGCATTGGCAAATGGAATATTCAAGTACCCAGTGTTATAATGTCTGCTTTATTTGCGCCGTAACTGCTTAAAGAGTGGCGGCATAAAAGTAGTCCAATTTTGTCTCTCCCGTCTCCTCAAGTCAAGTGTGGCGGCAGGTGGTGAAACTAAGTTTCTCCAGTCAATGTGATAAGCCCAAGCACGCGAGTCACTCGCCTGGTCCGCCACCTGCCGGCCCAGTTGGCCCTTGAAGCCCTTGACGCCCAAGAAGTCGGCCTCGGCATCGCCCTCTTCTGCCTCCTCCGTCTCCTCCTCCTCCTCCTCCTCTTTCATCCTCTGGTGCATCTCGCCCACGTCCTCGAAGCTGGAGCCCGACGTGTCGTCCGTGTTCTCCATGTCGACCACCGCCGAGCCTCCGCCCTGCGACGACCCCGCACCGTGTCAATAATGAACTTTTGCCACCTACCGACCTTCGACCACGGCCGACTTTAGGGCCGACTTTAGTGCCCTAAAATCGGATGATATCTCCTCCGAGATCGGCCGGGATGGAAATAATAAGATGGTATATAATCTTTGTCAGGTTAGAATAATCACACAGAGTAGGCTGTGCGAAAATGATTCATTTTCGACCAAGTGTTTGCCATCATTTCAGAGAGGCGCGAGATGGGTTGCCAGTCTGAGTTCATCCTGGCGAATGTTATGTACGTTATCGTTGAGGGGGTTTGACGAGAGAAAGAGAACACAAACAAGGGACGCATTCGCAATGAGCCAATGTGGCGACTACCAAGCATCCCTTTTCCCAGCGCACGTGAAGGCAGCATCACACTGCCAGATGGGGGCCGCCAAGAAAAAATATTTTATCGAGAAACCTTTTCATGATGTAAACAAAAAGTATGCGCACAAACATTAGCTGTCGCTGCGGGTAGACAAAGTTGACAACGTGAACGTGACGGGCTCTCGCTAGGACTCAGCGTGTGCCTTTCTGCGCCGGCTAATCAAGTTAGCACGTTAGCTTACGTGGACGATGTGTTCGTCAAAGCTGGCCCAGGCTTCCGCGTTGTTGTTGACGCGCGTGGGGGCCGACGCAGACATGTCTCGTGGCGACGCCGTGCTCGCACTGTGCTCCGCCTGTCCGTCTTCCCAAACACCCGTCTCGCTCGCTCGCTCGCTGTCCCAAAGGCTATCGCGTCGCGTCCACCGAAAGGGAGCTCTCGCCCGAGCCTCGGTTGTTGGCAGCAGCGACTTCTTCAGCGTCCGCGTCGACGTCAGTGGGGGCCAGGCATCAGGGTTGCCACATCGCAAAGAAACAATCCGTCGCGAGGACACAGAATATTGGCGAGTTCCATTAAAAGCAGCACAGCAAAACCTTCCCTTCTACACGAGACGATTTCCTTTGGTTTTTTTCTATGTACCCGGTGTGTTATAATGGCCAATATTGTATTTTTTGTCTCGTCTGTTTTGCATTGCGCGCGTGGAATGGTTTCAATATTAAACAGAATGTAAACGCGAGGCATACTATTTAAAATGTACAAAAAAGAAGTTTATTCAACAATGTAACAATTTTCAATCCAGTGTCAAAACAACCAGCCACTTCCTGATTGGATGTCAGAGACTAAAGAACAAGACAGGCAGGGGGTTGTATTCAGACAGGCGATTATTAGGGTCAAAGGAAGGGGAAAAAAAACACACGAATGAAAGTCAGAATATGAACAAGTCGAGTCACGCTACTAGCCAAAGTGGCAATATTACAAGATTTGGAATTGAAATATTCTCACAAATAGCATATCGGTGTGACTTTAATTGGTGTGACTTCTATTCCAACACCGGTGACATTGCGTGACTTGATCTTCGGAATCGAGGTCGTAATACCCTGTTTTGACCCGGGGCTCCTATTTTTACTTCCTTTGGCCCAAAGCCTCCGTTTGGTGTAAGGCGCGACGCCCAATTGTACAAAAAAGATTGACGTAGCTAGCAGAAAGGCAGGAAGGATGCACCGGGTGGGGGGGGGGGTCGCTAGAGAGCCTCAACACCTCTTATCTGTCACGGCATCTTCGCAGGGGTCAGGGGCAAGTAGGAGTGTCCCCCGCCCGGCTTCAGTAGGAGAATCGCACTTTCTGGATGTCTGACACCAGCGACCTGGCCAGGTAGATGCCCGCCATCTGCGGGGGGCACAAGACACACGCTGTTTGTTGGGCAAGTCCATACGTTGGTCTGGCAAAATTGCACCGGGATCTAAGAACCACGGCCCCAGCCCCGCCATATTGTTTCGCACCTGCAGCAGCGAGATGACCACAAAAACCACGGCCAGCGTGTAAAGATTGGCGGGCAACCAGTCCTCCAGCGCCGCGATGCAGCCTTTCACGTAGATGTGATCCGACCACTCGGCCTGAAAAGGATCACCCGTTTCACTCCCCGGGCGCCAAGAGGAAAGAGGGCCGTGACGGGCACTCACCGGGTGTTTCTTTCTCACGTCGTAGCCGCACTGGGTGTTCACCACCGAGTCCTGCGGGGGGGGGGGGGGGGGGGGGGGAAGCACATTGGCGGTGAGCGGAGCACATGGGCGGGCTGCGAGCGGAAGACATGGGCGGCGGGCGAGCGATAGACATGGGAAGAGACGCCCACTCACGGCCGGATCGTCCACGCAGCAGGAGAAGGGGACGCCGCATTTCTCTCGACTCCGGTGCGTGGCGTTGCAGCTAAAGTACACGTTGACGTCCCAGTCGCCGGGTTTCTGCGCTCCGCAGCAGCGGTTCTGCGCTCGGCGCCGAGCAAAAGAGGTGGCGGCCGTCAGACGGGTCCACCCGGGGCAACCCCACGCCCGCTCCGCCTCACCGTCCTCTGCAGCGAGTCGATGAGGTTCTGCAGGTCGATGTCGTCACGGTAGGCTTTGACGTTGGCCAAGAAGAAGTCGTTGATCCACTGGCGCACCTGACTCTGGAAAACCACGGCCAGGATGGCCAGCGCCAGCTCCGCCAAGAAGATCAGGGCTATGGCGCCGGAAAACTGGGCGCCGCAAAACAAAGCATATACCATGGGGCGCGCGCGCCGGGCCCCTGGCGCCGGACACGTACAAACTTGAGCAGGCAGATGTTTTCTCGGAGCGCTCCCACGCATCCGGCGAATCCCAGGACGAAGGTGACGGCGCCCACCAGCAGCAGCAACCACACCGGGTCCAAACCGCGAAGACGGGTGACCTGCGTCAGGTCCAGCAGCACGCCCTGAAGCAAAGGACGGAGCACCCTTGACGTCCAGCAAAACATTTGGGGGAGGGGGTCTTCCACCTACACCTACCTTCTCGCTCCAGGCCCAAAACGCCACGGCCACGATGGCCACGCCAGCCAACTGCCGTACAACAGAGAAATGACAGAGTTGGCCGCCACGCCGTGACGGGGGTCTGTAAACGGTGACCGAGCGGCACGGTCGGCCGGCTCTTTGAGCGACGGGCTTTGCGCTCAAACACCTCGGCCGAGCGACCGCAATGGAGCGGAGCCCAGATACCCGGCAGACGCCTTATGGGCATTGTTGGGCGGCACCAAAAAGCCGCCCCTACCCGCCAGCCCGCCAGGGCGAGAGAGAGAGAGAGGCGGACGGCATTTGTCCGACTCTAGGTGGCCCGCTCGCGGGGCAGAAGGAAGAGACTGGCTCACCCAAAAGATGACATTGTAGGTAAACATCAGGTACTTGTAGCAGCAGCTGACCTCGGCGTTGTCGTAGCGATAATAATACATCTGTGGGCACAGAAGAATCCGGCCGGTGAAAAAGCAACTTTGCTTCGTTCGTTGCGTCACGTCAAATCAAAAGCAAATGGTCCAAAATGGGCATGCATCGCGTGGCTCCCAAAAGGCGCCGCCAGCCGGCAGGCAGGCAGGCAGGCAGGCCCAAGTCGGTAACAGTGACAGTTTACTTGGGCTGCGAAGTGGCCCAGGGAATGCTCGTCACGCCGAGCCATTAACGGCCGTGGACGACCCATCCGTCAATCTCTTTGAATTGCCGGGGAGTCCTAAAACGCGCTGGGCGTCTATCGCCCTCACTGGCAGCCAACTCAAGTCCACCCAAAAGCCAACCGAAAATGCCTTCCAATTGGGGGCAAGATCGGGCCGAGTGGGCGAATTAGTAACTTGATTTGCAGGCCCGAGCCCGAAGCAACCCCGAAATGTAATATTTCATTAGCGAGGACTCGAAAGAGGTGGACGAGGAGGAGGGGTGATTTATGAAAACAGATTAAAGCCTGTCTTTTGTAACGAAATCCAGTTTTAAAAAAAAAGACTTGTACAAACATTTACATGGTTTTTATAATGATAATAATATAGATATTTGACGATTTCAAGCGAAATTCAGGTCGGCTCGGGCTCAAGAGCTTACCTCGACTTCCAATTGGTTGAAAAAGAAACGGGCAGACCCACGGGAGATCAAAGCATCCCCACGCAGTCCCCATTGTTTTCAACAATGCATTTTTAGGATCGTCTTTGAGCTTGTTGCAGCTCACCGGAAACGGCGGACTGACTGTGCTAATGTAAGCTAGCTCCGGCGAAAGCGCCGAACAAGTCAATAAATGAACGGGGCACAAAAACAAACAAACAAACACAAATACAGCCAGATACATTAGTAAAGGCACACAAAACGGCGTGTGAGCGTGTGTCTGTGTCTCACCTCGTGTCGTCGAGCGAAACTTTGCCGAACTTTTATGTTTCCCTTTCAGCAAGACTGCTTTAAGTTGAAAAGTCGACGGGGGGAAGGAGGAGTGAGGCAAACTGACGAAAAGCGACGACGAGAGAGTGACGAGCCGACGTCCGCAACGTCGGGGTCATTTGGAGGCGCTCGCTCGAGAAGATGGAAGAAGAAAAACAAAACAGGCGGGCGAGTCCAAAGAAGGGGAGCCTCTCGCTCTCGCTCTCGCTCTCACTCTCCCTCTCGCTCTGGCCTTGTTTGGGGCGGAGGGAGCTGGCATTGAGCGAACGACACCGCCATCATGTGGCCGGCCGCGACTCCATCAGTGGAGCCGCGTCCTAATGAGCCCGTGAATGAAATGAGATGGCCGGCTCCTAGTCTACTGCCTCACTCCCCTCAATTCCTGCTGGTGGCGGTATGATTGGGGGTGCGGGTGGTCGCTCGTCTCTCTGTGCGTGCTCTAAGACTGACTGGCGACCAGTCTAGGCTGTAGTCTGCCTTTTGCCGCTGTCAGGGTTAGGGTCGGCTGGGTCGGGCAAGGGTCCGACGTCCCTTACGAGAGCGTGTGCGGGTGGTATGGAAGATGTATGAATGAAGAGAGAAAATTCACGGCAGTGCTTTTAAGCCCGTCCCGTACCATCCACCCAAAGAGTTTCAATGTGCCCACATGGGAGTTCGGTGTACTCCCACCGTGGTTCTTTAGACCGTGCCGTTGTGTCTTGTTTTGATTTTGGGACCAGGGACCGGATACAACCCTCGTCGGGCAACGGACGGAAAAACTACAGGACACCGTGTGACCTTGTTTTGGCTGCGCCAACTATGGAGGGAAGGGGTGGCGAAAGGATGAAGCAAAGTGAGGGTACGAGCAATGTTGGTCATGCGAAGCGGGCACGCCAGCTCTGGGGAAAAGGCCAGTGGACAGCCTACCGATGGCTAATCCCGCCACCGAGAATAATTTCTTTAGCCAAAGGCCCGCGATGGCGCCCGCTGGTGCAGATGTCCTCTAATCTCTCAAGCGGAGGGACGGTGTGGGGTTGGGGGGCTTTTGGATGGAGGCGTGGACGTCCCCGCCCCCAAATTAGCGCAAGGCCGCTTAAGGCTAATTGGCTCACGGGCCGGAAGGCTCAGGGGCAGGCACGGGCCATTTTGCGCCGCCGGCCCGGGAGTAGAAGGCGCGCCCCTGCCACCGCCAGCGCCACCGCCAGCGCCACCGCCAGCGCCAACGCCACCGCCAACCTAGAGCTCGCTTGTCTTTCGTGGACGTCCACCATGGGAGCCCCGCTGGCCCGTCGTGGCCCGGCCCGTTCATTAGCGTAGGCCCGCCCCCCGACCGTTCGCAGCCAGAGGTGGGTAGGAACTCCGCCGGTCAGCTCGTCCGACAAATAACGTAAGCGCTAACTCGGTACGGATCGGTATTGCTTTCTGTCACCACTTTTGATCGACTGGTTGTTTTTTTTGTTGTTGACCGATGTCATTTGAAGTATTAAATGCCGTTGTGACTCGAGTAGGGTGTTTGCCCACGGTAGTAACGACCGGGTTGTACTCCCAATAAAGGGAAGGCAGTGACTCGGTACTAACCCCGGGCCCAAGGCCGAGACCTCTTTTGGACTTTTCTGGACGGCGACTCGGACCGGAGCGACATAGTCTCGCTGCTTCGGTCCACTCTCCCGATCGGGGCCGCTCGGGTCCAACGGAGTCCTTCTCCTTTGGGCCCGGCGCGGGGGGGGGGGGGCGGAGTGGTCGGTCTCGGGCCCGAAGCGGGGGAATAAGCCCAGAGCCGAGCCCCGCCGCCGCCGCCGCCGCTAAGCCTAACCCTTTTTGGCCAGCAGCGCAGGCCGGCGAGATGCCTTTCATGCCGGTCAAGTTCGACCCGCAGAAGCGGGTCAAGCTGGCCCAGGGCCTGTGGATGCTGTACTGGGTGTCGGTCCTGGCCGGCGTCCTCCTCCTGGGCTTGGGCGTCTTCTTCAAGGTGGAGCTGCGCAAGAGGAGCGAGCTGATGGACCAGGGCGAGAGCCACCTGGTGCCCAACCTGCTGATGGCGGCGGGCCTGCTGGGCGCCGCCCTCAACGCCTTCGGGGCCAAAGTCTGCCACGACTCGCTGGACCCGGTGCGCTACTCCAAGTGGAAGCCGGCGCTGCGGCGCTTCCTGCTCCTCTGCTGCCTCTTCAACCTGCTGCTGCTGCTGCTGGCGCTGCTCTGCTTCCTCATGCAGTTTGCCGTCTACCTGACGCTGTCGCGCGGCCTGAAGAACAGCATCCGCTTCTACAAGGACACGGACACGCCGGGACGCTGCTTCATGAAGCGCACGCTGGACCTGACGCAGATCGAGTTCCGCTGCTGCGGCAACCTCAACTTCAGGGACTGGTTCGAGATCCAGTGGATCAGCAACCGATACCTGGACATGAGCGACGGCCAGGTCAAAGAGTGAGTCCTTTGCAAACGGCCGCCGTCTTTTAGCGGGGGGGGGGGGGGGGGGGGAGTGTAGCGGGGGTGGCTTTTTGCGGCCTTTGGCTCTCCGGCGCGTACCTCCGCTCTCCGATGGCATTTCCGCCGACAAAGTCGACATTGGGCTCAGCCAAGAGTAGCCTCACTCCGTGGCGCAAATAGTCGTCGTCGTCGTCGTCGTGGTCACAGTCGGGATCCGGACTCGGGTTTGGGGCGGTTGGGGGGTGGATCGATTCATTTTCTTTCCGGCGCAATGTCATCCGGCTCGGTTGTTATTACGAAGGAACTATAAGCTAGAATGTGAGGACACTCCAACGAGTGAATGGAATTGCCACTCTGTACCTAAATGACAGTTCAGCCGGGTTATTTCCCATCACTCGCGGCCGGCCGGCATTTTTGGAGGGCTCCGACGCCGCTGGCGGCGTGACACTTTAGCCGATTGGCGCCGCGCCATCGTCGTCTGGCCATTCCAATCGATCGTGCGTCCAATGTCAGTTCAAGCCGAGTAAGAGAAACCTTTACGAGTACAGCTAGTTAGCGAACGTGGCGTGCTGATAGTACCTTTTGCCCCCCCCCCCCCGTTTCTAGGTGCCCCTGGGAATGAGCTGACGCGAGAAGGAGGTCAGTGGGGGATGAAGGGCGATTAGGAGGCGAGAGTTCTCTTAAGTCCTTAATGGTGTCATGTCTTCCGACCTATACGTGACGCGGCCGACGCTCTCACGTCAGCAAAGGTGGCGGCGGGCCAAAAAAAGCAGGCCACGGGTTACGGGGCAAGTGCTCCTGGAGGGCCGCCGGGTAGGGGGTGGGGGGGGGGTGCAAAAAGCTCCCCTTTTTGCACTAACCCTGCCTGCACAGACAAAGCTGACGCAGTTGAAGCCACGGGGGCTTGTGCTGAAACCACAGGCACCTGACTGCGATCCACAAATTGCGCCTGTGACATGTCAGTCTGGTGGAAAGGTGATTTCTTCACGGCTAGCCACGCCCGTGGGTGAGCGACTCACAGTGGAATAGTTTGCCCAGCCCTGTTAAATGAAGGCCTAGTCTTATGGGATGCTACGTCTTCGTATGTCCAAGCCTTTACTTTCTGGCCCTCTTAAACGGCTCCAAATGGTCAAAAGTCTGAAATTTGATCACTTACTGACACCAGGGCTGGTGCAAAGCGCTCTTCAGGGGCCACTGCTAGCATCTTTTTGCTCCAAGCCATCCGGTAGACAGTCGAACCGACGGTGGTTGTGCTGAAAACAACAAGCACCTGATTGCAATCCACTGATTGCACGTGTAGGACACCACATTGGTTAGGCAGGTGGGGGGAAAAAAGAAAAGTGTCTCTCTTATATTCTTTTAGAAGGAAAACCTCCACCCATAGTGCAATAGTTTGCCCACCCCTGCGCCAGGGTGTCACGACTCAACAGCGATTTCCCTTTTGAGGGAAAAAAGGAGAAAAACGGAGGTCGCCAGGACCGGCTTGAAACAGTCAACGGGAACAGCGAGTCCCATTCGGAACTCACTTTGGAGTCTTGAGACTTTGGAATGGTCTCACTCGGTTGGAGTCCCAACTCAAGAGCCTAATTGGGGAGCGGGCCTTAATCTGAGGCGGCTGACGTGCTCTCTCCCTTCTCTTTTTTTTTCCCGCCGCAGTCGCCTCCTGAGCAACGTGGAAGGCAAGTTCCTGATGGACAGCGTCCCCTTCAGCTGCTGCAACCCGGGCTCGCCGCGCCCCTGCATCCAGCACCACCTGACCAACAACTCGGCCCACTACGACTACGACCACCGCAGCGAGGAGCTCAACATCTGGACGCGAGGCTGCCGCGAGGCCCTCTTCTCCTACTTCAGCGGCCTGATGAGCTCCGCCGGCGTCCTGGTGGCCGCCGTGGCGCTGCTGGAGGTGAGAAGGTCCCCCGAGGGGGGGGTCAGTCCACGTGGGAGGGGGTCAGTCCATGCAAAAATCGGGCCGTCAAGGGAGAGATGGAACGTGCCCTAAGCCTAACCCAAAATAAAGCCGGTAGATCCTGCTAACGTTAGCGCTATTTTTCTCTCGAAATGAGGGCGTATGACAAGGTAAGATTTGGCTCAGGTGATAGCGTGCCTTTAATCTGCAAAGATTACGGCTTTAATCCCCCCATTTTTACCTTTCTTTGTTTGTCCCTAATACTCTCGTGGTAGATAAACCCTGGAGAGGGAGGGGATGAAAAGGATCAGGGACTATTCTGGAGGCCCTAATCCAGCCGCCCGCCCGCCCGCCCGCCTCTAAATGGCCGCGGCGTGGGCTCGCTCCCGCACTCGGCACCGTGTCTTTTGTTTAGGCTTGTTTTTTTGTGTTTTTCTTTTTTGCCCCCGGGTCCCCGCTTGGCCTTCTCGTCCATTTGGGGGGCATTTCTGCCCCCGGAAGCCAATGGGACGAGTTGACCAAGTGGCGGCCGGCTGACTCGTGCCCCGCCCCGGCTCCTATCTTGCAGTGCGCGGACATGGCGGGCCTGAAGTACCTGAGCACGGCGTTGGACACCATGGCCGACCCCGAGAACCCCGAGTGCGAGAGCGAAGGCTGGCTGCTGGAGAAGGGCGTCAAGGAGACGCTGATGGAGACCTTGAGCAAAATCAAGACGCTGGGAAAGTCCAACCACGTGGACGAGGGGGACGAGGCGGCCGGCTGAGCTCCACCTTCCATCTTCCAAATGTTCAAGGGAAGACTTGGGGCCCCATCCCGACACAATCCACCCATCTGGAAACAAAGGCCCGGTCACAGGAAAGACCCTCACCCTAACCTAACCCCTGGGCAATAGCCCAAAGTCAACCTCCCCCGTAGCGGCGAGCTGTTCAAGTGATGGACTATTTTGTTCATTTAACCCCGCCCAAAAAAAACAAAATCTAAAACATACTACATTTTACAATTGTAAAATAACCCTGGTAGCAAGCCTTAGTGGCGTACCCCTTAAAAGTCCATTAGATTTCTAGTTTTGCACATCTTTCAGGGCCGTGGTCGGCACCAAACGTCCACTCCATTTGGAGTAGGACGTCCGGTGCCGTCCATGCAGTCAAGGAAGGGTCGGCCATTTGCAGCCACGCACACACGCACACGCACGCACGCACACACACGCAGCAAGAGCAAATGCTTCTAGATGTGCAATCCATTGTTTTTCGTTTCCTTCTGGTAACTCTTGTGACGTTTTCGAGGTTTTAGTCCCCCAAGATCATGTTGTTGAAACCCTTTGATTTGCCATCCACCGTGTTCCTTTTCCAATGCGAATAAAATGTTACACGGTGTCATTTCCGATGGGGCGCACTTTTCCGGGACTCTTCTGGCCAGTGTTAATCACTCTCTGCGTGGCCTTTTTTTTTTTTTTGGTCTGCCGCCGTCTTTCCAGCGTATCCCACTGGGATGTGGGGACCAAGTCTAACAGTTTGTGGACGCTTGCTTAAGAAGCTCTTTAATCCAGCAGCAGATGGAAGAGGATAGTCCAAGGTGGGAGAGTTTGTCAGCCACAATGTCCCCTAATATAGTGTTGAAGGAAGGCCGAGCTATAGTCCATGAGAAGCATCCTCACGTGCTCCAGGTGGCTGAGTGGCGCGTGTCCAGCTACGGCCATGGCGTCCACAGCTACGGCCATGGCGTCCACAGCTACGGCCATGGCGTCCACAGCTACGGCCATGGCGTCCACAGCTACGGCCATGGCGTCCACAGCTACGGCCATGGCGTCCACAGCTACGGCCATGGCGTCCACAGCTACGGCCATGGCGTCCACAGCTACGGCCATGGCGTCCACAGCTACGGCCATGGCGTCCACAGCTACGGCCATGGCGTCCACAGCTACGGCCATGGCGTCCACAGCTACGGCCATGGCGTCCACAGCTACGGCCATGGCGTCCACAGCTACGGCCATGGCGTCCACAGCTACGGCCATGGCGTCCACAGCTACGGCCATGGCGTCCACAGCTACGGCCATGGCGTCCACAGCTACGGCCATGGCGTCCACAGCTACGGCCATGGCGTCCACAGCTACGGCCATGGCGTCCACAGCTACGGCCATGGCGTCCACAGCTACGGCCATGGCGTCCACAGCTACGGCCATGGCGTCCACAGCTACGGCCATGGCGTCCACAGCTACGGCCATGGCGTCCACAGCTACGGCCATGGCGTCCACAGCTACGGCCATGGCGTCCACAGCTACGGCCATGGCGTCCACAGCTACGGCCATGGCGTCCACAGCTACGGCCATGGCGTCCACAGCTACGGCCATGGCGTCCACAGCTACGGCCATGGCGTCCACAGCTACGGCCATGGCGTCCACAGCTACGGCCATGGCGTCCACATTCATTTAAAGCGGCGTCGGGTCCAAACGGGTTCCATGCACTGTAACGGGCAATCTGTAAACTGCGATCAGAGCCTAAGGCGCTGCTCGCTACAATCCGTCTTTTTCTGCCGTCAACAAATGCAACGAGTCATTTCCTGGCCCAATGGCTTTATTACAAAATCAATACGTCCAGGATTTGTGCTAGTTAGCAAACACGACACAGATACAATACACAACAAAGAGGCTTAAGGACAACCACAGGGTTTTTTGTGACCGTGTGTCTTTTTGGAGCCAACTTTCAACCGCCACGACAATCGCAATTCTTCGGCCCAATCGACACCCCCGACGCCGGGAAGGAAAAAAAGTGGCGCGCCGGCAAAGTGGTTTGGTTTCTTTCAAAGCGACGGCGGGACCACCACATTAAAGTCGTCCGAATCATCGTAGCAACGGAACGGAGTCGGAAGACGTCACGCTTCAGTCGGTGAAATCGCGACGCGAGCGCGGTCATTTAACGACTTTCATCTTGTGAGGTCATGTGACATTTTCTGCCAATCATTTTTAGGACTTTTTTTGTATTATTACAAGGCGGAGGAAGGACTTTGTCAAAATAGGATTTCATCTTTGCCGTAATGTTATCAATGGGGTGATATTCATCTGGTCGTACCAGCATTTTTTTTTAGCCAGTACGACGACGACGAGCTTTTTCCGTCACCACGCGACTTTGATCTGGCGGCCCCGCCGGACTCGTTCTCCTCGAGTTCCAATTTTGCCACATTTGAATAATCCTTCCTTCCTTCCTACCGGCAAACTTGACAAGATAACTGGGGGGGGGGAGACACGCGTCGGTGTGCAGTCCGACCCGAGAAAGGCGGCGTCCGTCCCATCGGCTTCATGCATACCACGACGCGGAGCGGACCAACGGAACGCCCGACCGCCCGACCGACCGACCGACCGAGGAACATACCGAGGAAGCGACCAACGGGGAGCAGGACGGACGGCGGCCCGGCTCTTCTTCCGGCGAGGAGCGGCTCGTCTTCAGTCGGAGTCGGACTCGATGGGCGCCGTCTCGTCCAAGACGGCCCCTTGCGGCAGGTGCGCCTTCTTGTGGCGGGAGAAACTGGACGAGTGCATGAAGGTCTTACCGCAGATGGCGCAGGTGAAGGTTTTGCTCTTGGCTTTGCTCTTGCAGCGTTTGGCGCCGGGGGCGCGGCCGGGCCGTTTGCCCCCCAGCGGCGGCGGCGGCGGCGGCAAAAGCAGGTCCTCCCCCTCGTCCTCGTCTTCCTCCTCCCCCTGCTCGTCGTCGTCGTCGTCCGGCTCACCCACTTTCCTGGGGCGACGGCGGCGCCGATTCTTCTTGCACAGCGTGTAAAAGTTGGGCTTGTCGCGGGAACACAGCTTGAGGCGGATCTTCAGGTCGGACGAGCTCTCCGCCACGTTCTCTTTGCCCGGCTGCGCGTAGCTGTCCAGGAGCTCCTTCACGTGCGTCACCTGCGCGGACGCACGGAACAAACATTCAGGATCGAGTCAGGCCGCCAAATATCAGCCAAATATCACACTAACCCTAACCCAAATGTTACCAGTTGCCCAAACGTTAGCCCACAAAGTCCGCGCGTGGCCACATTAAAGGTGTCATTTGACGAGAACAAAAATCCCACGACCACGCGGGCAGAGTGGCAATAGTTGGAGGAAAAAGGCCAACCGACATCACCGTGGGACGAGGTTAAGAAAATATCCGACGCCCGGCATTCCCGTGTGTGTGTGCGTGGCCGTACCCAAAAAGCAATGGCGGGTGAATACGCCTCCAGAGTTTGGAGTCGAGGACAAGCGACTTAAGACGTAGCGTCGGCAGAAGAGAAAAAAAAAAAAAGAGCGGCTCAATTGTAGTTGCCAGGGGGAGAACGCTGCTTCAAAAGGCTACGGAAATACAGGAAGAGGAACAAGGTCCTCCTCGTATGGCCGCCGACTGCATTGCCGGAGTAGCCCACCTGATGCTTGGAGAGCTGCGTGGACGTGCGGAAGCTCATGTCGCACTGCGGGCAGGCGTAGAACTTGTCACCGGACGCCGTCTGCCGACTCCGCCGCTTGGCCTTCTTGCCCTTGAGCTGGGGGCCACGCACCCCGTGGCGGGGTGGCGCCAGAGTGGGCCCGTGGGGGGCCCCGCCCCCGCCGCCGCCCTCCACGCGGGCCTTTTTGTGGATGAGGCGGTGGCGCGAAAGGCTGGAGCTGTGGTTGAACTCTTTGCCGCAGATGTTGCACGGGTGGATGCGCCTCTTGCCGTGCAGACGCAGGTGGCTCCCCAACATCCTGACACGTAAACCAGAGAGAGATTTGGAGTTTAAAAAAAAAAAAGGCCAGACCGAGACCCAACCCCGGCCGTCCCGGCCGTCCCGTCCGTCCCGGCCGTCCCGGCCGTCCCGCCCACCCACCTGCTTCCCTTGAAAGTCACGCCGCAGTGCTGGCAGGCGTAGCGCGCGTCTTGCCGCGTGGGGTCGGGAGCGCGGCGGGCGGGCGCCCCGCCGGCCGTGCCGGCGGCCATCTTGGCGGCGTGCGTCTGCTGGTGGCGGTAGAGGCTGGAGGCGTGGCTGTAGCACTTGCCGCAGAAGCCACAACGGTAGCGCCGCTCCTCGGGCTCCGAGTCGGCCTCGCCGGCGGCGCCCACCTCCAGTAGGATCTGCCGCCGCCGCTCCTCCTCGTCCTCCTCGTCGTCTCCCTCGTCCTCCTCCTCCTCCTCCCCCTCGATCTCCTCCCCCTCGTCCGACTCCATCTGGATCTCCACGCTCTGCTCAGTCAACTCGCAGGGGTAGACCTCCTCGTAGGGCGCAAAGAAGGCCTCGTCGGCGTCCACCTTGAGCTGTTCGCCGCACAGCTCGGCGCCGTCGTCCGAGTCCTTCTTGACGCAGGAGATGGTGAACTTGGAGCCCGCCTCGGCCCACTTGACCACGTACTCGATGGGCTGCGTGTCCAGCTCCACCGTGATGAAGTCGGCGCCGCCCAGCGCGTCCGCCTCGGAAACCGTCAGCTGCGCCTCCGAGTCCTCCATGGCGAGGCCCGGACGGGACGGCCCGGTCTCAGTAGCGGCGCCCCGGGCTAAAAAAAGTCAAATAAAATAAGGCCCCCCTTTAGCGTGGAGTCGACGCCGGCGAGCGGAAATGGTTGGACCAGTCGTCCATATATATATATATATATATTTTTTCTTCCTGGACTACAAGTAGGGCTAGTCAGAGTTTAGAGCCACGCTGGACCACAGCACCCGCCTCTCTCTCTCTCTCTCTCTCTGGCTGGGGACGTCCTTATCAAATGTAATTTGACGTAGCGAGTATTGTTTCCAGCCAATGCTTCTTCCGACAAGCAATCCAAGTCGAGTCGTATTACTCGCAAGTGTGGCTAGACTTAGTCCAGCGAAGGGTTAGTATGATTTTTCAGCAAATATAAATATTTTCGGTTTTTAACTTGACTACCTTTTCCTTTCACTTCTATGCGAGCATCTCAGATTATTTACAAGTAACATTTCCTCGAGGAACATAGTAGTCTGCTGCTCTCTGCGTAGCCCAGGTTGGCTGCTTCGGGGCCTTTGGACGCGGTCTCTAACCGAAGCCACCGAACGAACGAACGAACAAACGGGCGGGCGGCCGGGCGAACCAAAAGACATCCCCGGGCCAGGACCAGGCGGCGTGACGTCATGACAAAGGCGCGGGGGAATTGGGAGAGGAGGGGGGGGGCGGTTTGCCAAAGCCTAGTTGAATTTGTTCGGACGGGCGGCTCTCGTTTCCGACGGAACGTTCCAGAAAACGCTGATAAAGACGGCGCTCGTCGCCCTGGAGCTGAATCCCTCTCGCGCCACTCCAGTTCTGGGGGCTCGACGAAAACGGCGGAATGATAGAGCAACACCACCATCACCACCACCAACCCCCCTCCCTTACTCCCTCCCTCCTCTGCCCTCTCCCCGTCTCGCCGTTTGTTGCACGCGGTGACTCGAAAAAGGGAGGAAAAACGCCACGTCCGGCGGCGAATTTCGACCTTCGGACAACTCACCGAGCAGGAAAACGTCAAATTCCGAGCTGAAGCTTGCCGGCGGAGACGTTCACAATAAACAGGAAGAAGCGGACGTGGACACAAAGCATTGTGGGAAAGGATGAAATGGTTGCCAGCGTCGGAAGCGCGATGTCAAAATAAAAGCAGGCAGACTCCGAGTTCCGGAAAGGCTTGAAAGATGGCAAAACCGGCAAAACAAACAAACGAAATAAACCGAAGAAGACGCAGCTCGACTCACCTCATAAAAAAAAAAACATCCGTTAACCATCGTTGACTGTGGTTTAAGGGTGCTGGTGATGCCGTGCCCAGTTATGTCATTATTAGCTGCTAACCCATTAGACTGATTGAACCGTCGAAACTGGGGCCTGGGTCACCAATCAAACGGTGTAAAAGTCATTGAAAAGTGGCCTTAAAAGGTCAAAAACCACAGGAAGCCTTGAATTTGAGTCCAAGTGACCGCAGTATGCATTGGGCTGTTCCTGGCTTGGGTCACTTGCTCGCTCATTGATGCTACTAAACATCCAACTATGATTGGATATGGGTCTCTTCATTTGAATTTTGTTTGTAAAATGTTCGTTCCGGATTGAAACGGATGTCACGTCGACTAGACACACTCATTGTAATCGACGGCCAAAGGAAAGAAAAGAGCTTGTTTGTCTGTGATTGTATCGGAGAAGAATTTCCTAAGCCCGATAAATGTTTCCTTGGGCACAATTAAACACACAAGTGGCCACATTAGCAGGAATTTTTATTAGCAGAGATTCCCCCCCAAACACAAACGTATACATGGCAACAAAAAAAAAAAAAGAATCAAATTCACTCTTGGATAATTGTTTTAAAAGTGGATTTTGCCCATTCAAAAAATCCCAGAAGTTAAAAAGTGAGGCATTGGATGCCAAAAATAATGAGGTGACTAAAATAAAGGAGCAATTCATCTGGAAAGACTGGTGGATCCAAATGGCACGGGCGCCACCTTCCTCAAACCTGCAAGACCAAAAAGCAAGTCAACTTCAGCGCCAACTCCAGCGCCAACTCCAGCGCCGCTAGCTGGGTGAGGCAAGACACCAAGTGAAAAGCACAGAGCTTCCCCCTGGTTTGTCAAATGGCGCAAGGAAATGGGCTCAGACTAGGTTGAACAAGGTCAACTAAACCTTCATTTCACCTGAACGGGCGGAGGCCCGCGGTTCCACTTCTCCCCGCCGCCGCCGCCCACTCCGGAGACGGAGAAGGTGTCGCCCTCCTGTGACAAAAGGCGGAGTTTACGTCACGTCGCCACGCTAGCTGGCCCGCTCGTCGGCGCTACCTGACGCTTCTTGGCCAGCCACTGGTCATCCCGCTGGGGCGTTTCCTCCCGCTCCCCGGGCCACGGCGCATCCGGGCGTCCCTGGGGCTCGGAGGGGTGAAGCCACGCCTCCAGGATGGCTTCAACCTGCAGAGACAACGCCCACCAATGGCTTAAAAAAAATAAAAAAAGAACTAGGCGCTATCGGCGGACGCCAGACGGGCGCGTGGCGGAATCGGGGGCCCACGCCAAGGTTTACCTTTTGCTCTCGTTCTATGTGGCGTAGAGGCGGCGGGCAATTCTTGGCGCCGTCGGCCGAGAGCCGGAGAGGGACGCCGTTCTTGTCCCGGTCGCCGCACCTCATCAGCCAGGCGTCCAGCGCTTCCCGACCGCAGTTTTGGTCGCAGACGCACTCCGAGTAGCTGCCGCAGGGCTCGTTGGCGCGACACGTCTGCGGCAGCGGCGCCACCCGGTGAAGCCAGGCGTGCAGGTCGCCCGGGGACGCCGTCTTCAGGCACTTGAGCCGGCCCAGGTTCTCGATCTCCAGCGCCGGGACGCTCTGGCCCGGGCAAGAGGAGCAGCCGGAGCCCGCCAGCCACCGGTCCGTGGAGCGGCTTTCGGAAAAAGGCTGCAGGAGCAGGCGCGGGGCCGGCGGGGGCCCGGCGGCCGGGGAGGCGGCGGCGGCCACGGCCAGCCAGCGGCTCAAGTCGCGCCCGCCTCCGGGCTCCCGGTCTCTGGGCAGCCACCGACTCAAGTCGTGGCCGCCGTCGTCCTCGTGGCGGCCGCCTCCCTGCTCCCGGCCTCGGGGCAACCACGTCTCCAGGTCTTGCAGCTGACCCCACGCTTTGAGGAAATCCACCGGCGCGTCACGGCCAGCCTGAACAGAGTGGAGCGTGCGCGCGGTCGGTCAGAGACGGCCAAACGCAAGGAGCGCGGCGGCGGCGGGCAGCCTCACCCGGTCCCGGGCCGCCGGAGCGGGGCGGCCGCTTTCCAGCAGCCAGTCGGCCAGAGAGCCGCCCCGGAACTTCCCGGTGCCCGGCTGGGACTCGGGAGTCTCGCCCTGGACACCGACGGTGGGGGTCACGGCACGAAAGAGGCGACGGACGGGATGGCGTCGGCGCGCCCAGACCTGGGGAGCCACGCTGCCGAAGGAGGTGATGGCGTCCCTCAGGGAACGCGCATCGGCGCCGAAAGTCATGTCGGGAGTCTCCTCCGGCGTCAGACTCAAGAGGGAAAACCTGTCGGGGGGGAGGAGGAGGCGGCGGCACGGTCAAGAAAATGAGCCAGCCACTGCACAAAGTTTGCCCCACCGACTGGCTGGAGCGGAGGCCGTTCCGAATAAGATTCTCACTTGTCAAGGCAGCTGGTCAGTTGGTTGCTGAGGTGGCTACTGTTGCTGCTCTGCAACTGCTGAGACATGGCCTCCAATTGTCCCAAGGTCTGAGAGAGCACAAGGAGGAGCTCGAGCCGACGCAACAAAAGTCTTTTCTCGTCCAAAGAAAGGAGGAAGGAAAGGCCAAAGGGGTGGCCGAGCTCACCCGCTGGAGTCGCTGCGACTGCTGCTGCAGCGTTTCTGCCTTGACGTGTTCCAGCAGTTGAATCTGCGCCAGCAGCCACATCTCCCTGCAGCGCAGCGCCTCCTGCTGGCGACTCACGCAACTCTGCAGCTGCCAGCGCGCCTGACAAAAAGACCACGGAAAAGGACATTCGGTCGGGTGAGCCGCTCGACTCCTAGCCACTTCTCAAAAACAAAATGGAAAAAGAAAAAAAAAACAACTACACATCTATAGAAATGGACAAAAGGAAGGCATTTTGAATTTACAGTGGCAAAGGTCACGTTGACAAGAAGGGAGTCACAAGCAGCGTTGGCAAAAAGAAGCACAGGTAAACCAAGGTTCTGCACAAACGGGATCTACCTCTCTGGCGTTGTCCTGGAGCTGTCGCTCGGCGTCTCCGATGGCGCCGATGGCCTCCTCCAGCTGATCCTGGGCCAGCAGGCACCGCTTCAGCTGGCCGCTGCCGACGCCGCCGCCAGCGCCCGCCGCGAGCATCCTGCCGCAAAAAGGAGACTTTTACCCCGACGTCGCTCAAAGGCTTTTCGGACTACTGCCGGTTTCAATTGAAGGTGACTCGATGGCTAGAAAAGGCCCAATCCTTTTGAAAGAAGGAGGCGGCAGCCAACGAACACTCCATTTGACACCATCCCTTCGGTCCACTTGAATTTTTGTTTTCAACTTTGGATCACGGCTTATTGACGACTTAGGGAATTGGCCTTTTTCCCAAAACATCTACAGCGGTTATTTTCCGGCCATTTCATCTGGCGGAAGGGCTTTGTTGACGTTTCAAAGTTCAATGGGGCGCCCCCCGGTCACGGGCGTGCCGTCTTATCGCCCGACAACAGCCAGCTGACAGATAAGCGGCCGCACGTCACGCTTTCAATGTTTCTGTTGACGTATCCCGTCCACCCACGTGCCCTTTGACCAAAGGCCGACCGGGACCCTCTCCCGGGACCCTCTCCATTGTGGAAAGCGGCCGTCTATTGCCGTCGGGGAGGTCATTTTAGGCGTCGCGACGGGACCTCGGGGCGACCGCCTTGCTAGCGGCTCGCCGACGTTCCCGTCAAAGGTGAAGCGGGTCGTTGCTATCCGATCTCTGGTTGATCATTAGCAGACGTCCAATCCATTGGAGCTGGAAGGAAGTCAACGGGGATTGGACGCCATAGCGCCGCCAATGTCACTGAAATAGGCGTTCAATCAATGAAGCACGTTGGAATTGGTAAGAAAGGGAACGCCAATCTGGAGGGGGGCATGGTAACGCGCTCGCCCAATTTCACTGGCGAAATGCCATGTTCTACATGTCATAGCCATTTGTTTCCAAAGAAACTTTTAGTGGGAGGAGCCAGGCCAGCTGAAAAAGGGAAGACTCCGTTAAATCGGTTGTCATTACTTCCCACTTATCCGGAAGGATTTTTTTTGGAAATGATCCTATGCCTTTGATGCGTTTCCCTATGTTTGAGAAAATGGCCAGGCAAATGGTTCTGTTCGGCTCATCGACCGACCGACCGACGGCCGCCATGATCTAGCGTCGGCCTGCACGTACGCCCGAGCTCCTCGTGACGTCACATCAGGGAGAAAAAAAACAACAACCCAAACAAAAATACATTTCAAAATCATCAATAAAAACAAGCTAAACGATAAAATAAAGGGAGCGGAAGCTGACCACTATCGGTCAGTCGCTGCTGTCGTCGTGGTCAACAAACCGAAGCGACTGACCGAGCGGACGGAGCCAGAGAATTTCGACTCACAATGAATCGCCGAACAAGAAGGTTGTCAGTCGCTCGCTCGCTTGCTTACTTACTTTGCCGGTGATAAGAGACTTAAAAGTTTGGTAAAGCGTCAGGGGCTGCTCTTGGAGACGCGCCGCCGTCGCCGCCGTCGTCGTCGTCGTCGTCGTGTTACTTGCTATGTGCTAGCCTCTCGTATCAAGATCGCGTCCGGAAAGGACGATGACGCAAAGGGGGCGGTTCTTCTTCTTCTTCTTCTTCGTCTTCTACCCGAGCCCCGAAGGAAACGCCTTAGACTTAGAGGGAGGGAGGGCTGTTTTTGACAACCCGCCAGGTGTCCAATTTTGGCATCTTTGGAGCCCTGGTATCTGACTGAAACTGTTTTTATCGATATCATACCTGTCAACCTCGAACCATTTGTGATCTTACCAAATTTTGTTTTCGCCCTTACATATATGTATAAATACATGGAAAATCTTACCACTTTACTTTTTTGTAAAAAATCACGAACAGCCAATTTCAAAGTCCTTTTCATTGAAGCCATTGTCAGATAAATCAACTTGTACCACGTGTAAGAGTGTATTCTTGACTTGTAAACAGACCAGAAACAGCTGATCAAATGAAAGTAAACATAAACAAGGGAACAGGAAACGGAAATCACATGGTGAAAGTGTTACAAAACGAAATGTTTATCATGATCTTTTTTTTTTAGCCAATCAGAGGCGCCGGTACATATATCACTTGGCAGACATGCGTTTCCGGGAAGAAACAATGGCGGATGGTGAAAAATGGCTAGAAAGTGCCTTAATTTATTTTTTTTTCTCAAAATCACCGTTTAGCGTACCATTTTCATGTGTACAGCGTACCAATATAAAAATGGGCTTTCAGTTGTACCAATTACGGCGAGAACGTACCAGTTGACAGGTATGCGATATGAAACTAGAACTGACTTGTCGTCTTAACAAAGGGGCATGCTCAAATTCGAACGGAGACGACCAAAATACGCCGGTTTACTCCACATAATATTTATTCCTAATATACATATATATATATATGTATACATCCAATTCAGAGCTGAAAACGAGTTGTCCCGGTTTCTAATATACAAAGATGGATAATGCATGAACTGATGAAATAAGGCTTGCCACGACGGTCCAAGAGCTCCGCCCTCTCCTGTGATCCTTCCACCTGCGTCCGTAACACTCGGCTCGGCTCAGCTCGCGCATGCACCTGTGGTTGTGCACGCATCCATCAAAGGGAACACTCTTGCCTGCGCGTGGCACCGCTCCCTGCTTCACTGCCACGGTTGATGTGCTCGTCGGGAGTGCAGGGGGTCACTTTGGGAGGCATCCATGCTTCTCTGCAATGAACAAAAGACACGATGAAAAAGACGTGCCAGTCTTCAGCACGGATTTGTAAAGTTCATTTTCAAAAAGAAAGAAGTGTCGCTCAGTCGTAACTCACTCACTCACTCCCCCATCAGCTGCTTATTTCGACCTCTCCTGGCTCTTGCCACGCACGCGCCTAGCGCGGGCCATGTTGGTGGGGGCAACGATACCGTCAGAGGCGGACGCGCTGGCTCATTTTGTCCCTCAACAAAGGACTGGCAATGTTTAAGAGTTTGACTGTAAAAAAATGGATGTCTCGGAAAGGAAAATTCACATAGATCCCCAGAGCATCACTGAATATTTCGACAAACAAACAAACAAAAGATCCCTGGCCTGCTTAACTCATGGTACTCCTTTCCGACTTAATGTAAGAAAGAACATGTGGGTCGTTTTGAAGGAGTTGGATCGGATAACTTTATACATGCCGTATTGGGGGAAATTTCATTATATATATATATATATATATATATATATATATATATATATATATATATATATATATATATATATATATATATAGATGTATAAATATATATATAAGTACGTACGCCTGGAGGAGGCCTTCTCCCACCGCCGGGCGCCAGGGGGCGCCAGCTGCGCGACTCGGCCCTCTCCTCCCGGATGCGGGAGGAGTCGGAAGCCCCAGTTAGCGCTTCTCTGCCCGCTCGCTCGCTGGTTGGTCTCGCTCCGTCCGTCCGTCTTCCCGCTCCAGTCCACGCGACTAGCTAGCCTAGGCGTCGCCAGCAGGGGCGTCTTCCTTCCGCGCTCCTTCGCCCCTTCGCCTCCTCTCCGACCGGAGGGGAAGAAAGCCTCGACGACAGCGCAGAAGCCAGGGGGGGGGGGAGGAAGCCGGTGGGTCGGCTGGACTTGGGACGCGCCACTCCGGAGCTCCCCCGTTTCCGCCCGTCCGAAGAGGGGACATGGAGGCGTTCGGCGGTAGTTTGGGTGAGTTTGCGGGGTCAAAGTTCAAGCGCGCGCGGGAACGGGAGGGAGAGCGAGAGAGGCACGGAGGGAGGGAGGGAGGGAGAGAGGGAGAGAGGGAGAGAGGGTGCCTTTGCCTGCTAGCCAGCCAGCTCGCTAGCTCGTCTGGAGTGCGCGCGCACTTTAGACGAGCTGCATTCCTTTCCACGTGTCACCTCCGACCCTCCGCCCCTCCCCTCCCCTCCCTTCCTTCCTCTCTTCCTCTCTTCTCCCCTCCCCCGGTACCAGACAAGCGGATCGATCGTGACCACCGACCCAAACGAACCGTCGGCCGAAACCAATGCGCCCGTAGTACCCAATAGAATGGTTGAATTCCCAAGCAGCCGGGGGTCAGGCGGAGGCGCCCCGGGCCGAAAGTCGGAGGCCGACGGCTCGGGCGCCCCGGGCCCAAAGTCGGAGGCCGACGGCACCGGCGCCCCTTCACCGAACTGCGTTGTTTGCGTGCAGACGGCAGCGCGGCCTCGGGCGCTTCGGACGTCCACGAGCGTCTGTGCGCGCTGGAGCTCCGCGTGCAGCAGCAAGAAGACGAAGTGACGGTGATGAAGGCGGCACTGGCCGACGTCCTTCGCCGACTGGCCGCTTCCGAAGACGCCGGCAAAGCCAAAGGTGGGCGCCCGAAGGGGCGGGGTGGAGCGATGCTCGGGACGGCCGAGCCATGGCTCCTCCCCTTTCTTTGTGGCCAAACGGCAGCGTCCGGTATAGGCCCGAGCCCGTCCGTGTGCCCCAAGACACGCTCTTGTGCTTCAGGCGGGACTCCGTCTAACTTGTGCGTGGCCAACGGAGGAACGGCCGCCTTGCGAAAGACCAACTCCAGGAAGGAAATGCTGTCATCGTCCGCCACCGCCAGGAGGTAAGCCAGGGGAGAGCGCGCTGGCGCTGGCGCTGGCGCTGGCGTCTTGGCCTTTTCCCACCCGCAGAGTATAAATCAGAGAAAATGGCCCAAATGAACAAAAATTGCGTTGCACTGGAGGAGACATCCGATTCTCCAAAGAGCGGATTTTCTCGCCGCTCCCGTAACCCGGGTCCCGTAACCCGGGTCCCGTAACCCGGGTCCCGTAACCCGGGTCCCGTAACCCGGGTACCGTAACCCGGGTCCCGTAACCCGGGTCCCGTGACCGCGGCTCCGCCCCACCCCCGTCTGCGTGTGTCCACAGCGGAGCGTCCGAGCCCAGAAAGGAAGCGCGGGGCGCGCGGAGGAGCGGCGCTGGCGAGGAAGCTCCTCCTTCGCAGGGAAACCGTCCCGGGGACTCCAGTAAAAGCCAGCCGTTGCCGCCCCCGGCCAAAAGGTCCCCTTTGACTCGGCCGGCCGAATGGCCACTAACCCGCCCGAACGCACGCCCGCCCGCCTCGGGCGCCTTTCTCTCTGCCGGCCCAGCTGGATTCCCGCCGGTCCTTTGGGCCCCCGTCTCCCGACGGGACTCCAGCTGGCCTTCCTCAAGGGGCCTCCTCGCGACAGCGCGACGGCCACGTCCCGTCCACGCCGAGCTCGATGCTCCCCCTCAAAATGGACGGGATGTGGGCGAGGGTCTTTCTTTTCTGGAGCTTGGGTCAAAACGTGAAAATAAATCCACGCGTGAAAAATGTTTTTTGGGAAATTTCCCCCATCCTCTGAAAGTCCATCTGGGCCAAATGGTCGGGGACCAAAGCGCAAACGCAAAGACCATTTTTTTTTTCTGAGCCGAGAGTTCCCGTCCTTCCACTTTTCCTTCCTTCCATCTTTCCTCGGGTCCTTCCCTTCCACCGACCGCTTCTCGCCGCCGAGCCGCCGCAGCTTTCTCACGGACGTGTCGACCGCAGGGGTCCGAGGCGCTCCCGAAGCGGGGCGCGGGAAGGCGGCGAGGATGGGCGAAGCGCGCCGGCCAAGGCGCCCTCCTCCTCTTCTTCCAGGCTGCAGGCCAAAGCGGGCAAGAACGGCGACAGGTAGCCGGCCATCCGTCCGTCCGTCCCCGCGGGGAACTCCGCCGTGGTGTTGTCGGGTGGGTGGCGCGGTGGCGTGTGGTTTGCTCTGACCCCCCGATCCGGGCGCTCGCGCGCCGCCTCCGCTTGCAGCAGAACCAAAGACGTGGCGCTCGGTCAAGGTAAAGGCGGGAAGTCGGCGTGGCCCCAAAATGCCGGGGGGCCGTCGGTTGACCGTGTCGTTGTCTCAAAGCAGCCAAACTGTCCACCCGGGAGAAAAACAGCCAAGCGGGTGAGTGGAGGACAGAAGGAAAAATAATCTGGCTCGTTTCCATGGCATATTTCTTCACCGGTCTCGTGGTGTGTGTGTGTGTGTGTGTGTGTGTGTGGGCAGAGGGAAACCACATCAAGATGTTCATGCGCGGACGCCCCATCACCATGTTCCTGCCGTCCGATGTGGAAAACTACGAGGACGTGCGCACAGAACTTCCCTCAGAGAAGCTGAAACTGGAATGGGTGTATCCTTTGCCCGGGAAATGTCCGTGTGGTCGGTGGGCCGGGGCGCTTTGGTCGCTCTTTTTTTTTTTTTCTCCTTGAGCGCCCCACCCTCAGCTACGGCTACCGGGGGCGAGATTGCCGCTCCAACGTGTGCCTGCTGCCCACCGGCGAGACGGTCTACTTTGTGGCCTCCGTGGTGGTCCTCTTCAACCAGGACGAGCGCACACAGCGTCACTACCTGGGCCACAGCGACTGCGTGAAATGGTGGGTGCCCGGTGGGCCGAGACCCCGGCCGACCCCGGCCGACCCCGGCCGACCCCGGCCGAGTCCCCGGCCGACCCCGGCCGACCCCGGCCGACCCCGGCCGAGTCCCCGGCCGACCCCTTTGGCTCATCGCCGCTCTTTTTCCCCCAAGTCTGGCCCTGCATCCCGACGAGATCCGCGTGGCCACGGGACAAATTGCCGGCGTGGACAAAGACGGAAGGGTGAGTGGGGCCGCTTTTAACCCTGAAACCCTGAAATTTCTTTGGAAAATCCGTTGATGGAGCGCCATTTTGCGCTCTCTCTCTCTCTTTCTCTTTGTGTTTGCGCGTCTGTCTCTCAGGCCGTGCAGCCGCACGTCCGCGTGTGGGACAGCGTGAGCCTGTCCACGCTGCAGGTGCTGGGCTTGGGAACCTTTGAGAGAGGCGTGGGCTCCTTGGCCTTCTCCCGAGCCGTGAGTGCCTCCCCAAAGCCAGCCTCCTCCCTCCCTCCCTCCCTCCCTCTGGCAACCCCCCCCCCCTGACCCCCTCTCCCACTCAACCGGCGCAGGATTCGGGTCAGCACCTGGCCGTCATCGACGACTGCAACGACCACATGTTGACCGTTTGGGACTGGCAGAAGAAGTCCAAGATGGCCGAGATGAAGGTGCCCCACTCAAAGTCTGATTTTATTGCGGAGGGTTTTCCCATTGAGGGTTTTTTTTCCCACCTTCTCGGATGATTCGATTTTGTTTGGTCGTGGTTTTCCCGCAGTTTGGGCCTTTTTCTTTTTTTTCCCGGGTGTGTTTTTTGTCCCCCCCCCCCCCCCCCCCCCAACCCAACCCCTCTTTTGGTAAGCAAAGTGAGGCCTTTGTCTTCCTCCAGACCACCACCGACGTGGTCCTGGTCGTGGACTTCCACCCCGCGGAGGGCGACACCATCGTCACCTGCGGGAAGTCGCACATCTTCTTCTGGGCCTGGAGCGGCAACTCCTTGGCTCGGAAGCAGGGCATCTTCGGGGTAGGTGGCGGCGCTCGCCGATGGCCCCCGCCGATGGCCCCCGGCGATGGCCAGTGGGCCCCCCCCCCCCCCCCGCTCACTTGCCGCTCTCCTCTCACGACGGGGGTGGGTCCAGAAATACGAGAAGCCCAAGTTTATTCAGTGCTTGGCCTTCCTGACCAACGGCGACATTCTGACCGGAGACTCGGGGGGCGTCCTCCTGGTGTGGACCAGAAACGTGGCCGAGACCTCTGGGAAAGGCCCTCGAGGTACGACTGGGGTGGGCGGGGAAAGGCGTTTGGCGAGAGCGCCCTCTCTGTGCCAACGGCTCCTCTCGGCCCGACGGCAGCCTTTCAGATCAGTCGGCAGGTGAGAGGTCACGAGGGCAGCGTCTTCTGCCTGTGCCGGACCGGGAACGGCGGCGTGCTGAGCGGCGGCGGCAAGGACCGCAAAGTTATCTCGTGGGACGCCCACGTCCGATCCCAGCGGGAGATGGAGGTCCGCCTCTGGCCTCTGGCCTTTCTGCGCCACCGCCCCACAAGCGAGAAGCCGCTCATTTTGTACGTCCAAAGGTTCCGGAGCAGTACGGCAGCATCAGGGCCGTGGCCCAAGGGAAGGGGGAGCAGATCCTGGTGGGGACCTCGCGAAACTTTATCCTCCGAGGGACCTTTGGCGACGGCTTGACGGCGGAGGTGCAGGTCGGTCAACCCCCACGCCCCCCGCGGCCCCCAATGCGTCCGGCCGGAGTGGCCCTCCGGAGTGGCCCTCCGGACCGTGACGCCTCGCGGCTGTCCCGCAGGGCCACACGGACGAGCTGTGGGGCCTGGCCTCGCACCCGTCCCAGGATTTGTTCCTGACGTGCGCTCAGGACCGCCAGGTGTGTCTGTGGGACGCCGCCCGTCACAAGTTGCAGTGGAGTCGCAGCGTGGAGGTGAGTCCTGAAGGGAGGGAGAGAGGGAGGGAGGGAGGGAGGGAGGGAGGTAGGGAGGGAGGGAGCGAGGGAGGGCCAGAGGCCATGGGGCCGGCCAGGGAAGGAAAAAGTTCAGAAGGAAATGATTATCAAAGTGGAATCTGATCCAGGACGTCACCGTGACTGTCAGATAAATAATCCAAAAGGAAATGATGACAAGTGCCACCTTAAAAAAAAAAAAAAACTAAAAACACTTGGATTGGGCGGTCCAAACCGTAGCCTGCTTTCTTTTTTTGACCACTCTCTCTTGTCCCTTTTCCAGGAGCACGGCCACTGCGCTGACTTTCATCCCGGCGGAGGCGTGGTCGCCATAGGGACGCACTCGGGAAAGTCAGTGTGTCGCCGGGGTGGGTGGGTGTGGACGGCGAGCTAGGCGGGGCTAACTCCCGCCGCGCAGGTGGTTCGTGCTGGACGCCCACACCGCCGACCTGGTGGCCATCCACACGGACGGCAACGAGCAGCTGTCCGTCGTGCGCTTCTCGCCAGGTGAGGAAGGCGCGAGTCCAAATGGACGGCTGTCCGAATGGACGGCCGTCCGAATGGACGGCCGTCCGAACGGACGGCCGTCCAAACGGACGGCCGTCCAAACGGACGGCTCCTTTCTCTGAGCCGTACCCGGAGACGGGCCGGCTCTCTCTGCTCGGCCAGGCCCGGCCGGGCTGCTGAATTTTTCCCATGTTCTGCCACTGACAGACGGCGCCCTGCTGGCGGTGGGCTCTCACGACAACCTGATCTACGTGTACAACGTGGGGGAGCGCGGACGCAAGTACGCCCGCTACGGGAAATGCTCCGTGAGTCCGACCTTTGCCGTCTTTGTCGTGGCCACGGCCCTGGTTGTAATCCAATTTCTCTTTCCTTTCTTTGTCTGGGCCCGACGTCCGGTCGCGTCTCTCACGGGGACCCGGTGACGCCACGACGACGACGGCCGCTTCCAGGGTCATTCCAGCTACATCACTCACTTGGACTGGTCGCCCGACAACAAGTTCATCATGTCCAACTCCGGAGACTACGAGATTCTCTACTGTGAGTGTGGCCTCCGCTGTCGCCGCGCCGCACGGCACCGGGCTAAAGTGCGCTGGGTTGACGGCGCTTCAGGGGACGTCGCCAACGGCTGCAAGTACATCCGGAACCGCTCGGACTGCAAAGACATCGACTGGGCCACGTACACGTGCGTGCTGGGCTATCACGTCTTCGGTGGGTGCGCCCGCCGCGTCGCTCCGCCCCGTCGCTCCGCCCCGTCGCTCGCCCCTTTCACCACAAGCGTGCGAGGCGGCGCTAACCCATTCCGCCCTCAGGCGTGTGGCCGGAGGGCTCGGACGGGACGGACATCAACGCCTTGGCGCGCTCGCACAACCGCAAGGTCCTGGCTCTGGCCGACGACTTCTGCAAAGTTCACCTCTTCTCGTACCCGTGCTCCACGGCCAAGGTGAGCCCGGAGGGAGGGGGGGGGGGAAAGACAAAGAAAAAGAGTTGAAAATCCACTGGCTCGGGGGTGCCTCCAGCGACCGCTCCGTGGCCCAGTCAGTCCCCTTGTCCAAAGTGCCAGCCGCCGTCCTCTGGCCCGCCTGAATCCAACGATGGACTGATTGGATTCAGGTGCGGTAGAGATGGCAGGGCGCACGGGGGGGGTGATGGTCCTAGAGGAGGCCATCACGGTCGGGGCTATTAAAAAGTCATTTGTTCCTACCCGATCTCCCCGCCGGCGTCCTGAGCCGTCCTGAGCCGTCCTGAGCCGTCCTGACTCTTCCTGGCCTTCCGGGACTTCCTGGACTTCCTGGCTTTCTTTCAGGCTCCCAGTCACAAGTACAGCGCTCACAGCAGTCACGTGACCAACGTCAGCTTCCTGCATGACGACGCACACCTGGTGTCGACGGGCGGAAAGGACACCAGCATCCTGCAGTGGCGACTGGTGGACAAGAGCAACGCCTGCACCGAGCTCTCCGCTCACGGCCCGTCCGCCCCCAGCAGCGCGGCTTCGGGTGACGCCCCCGGTGACGCTCCCGGTGACGCCCCCGGTGACGCTCCCAGTGACGCCCCCAGTGACGCTCCCGGTGGCGAGGCCTCGGGAGCCGGCCCTGGCGACGCCCTTGACGACGGCTCTGACCACGCCCTTGACGACGGCCCTGGCCACGCCCCTGGCGACGCCCCTGACTACAGCCCTGACGACGCCCCCGGCGATGCTCTGGACGGAGAGGCTGTTGACCACGGCGCTCTCACCGTCTGAAAAGTGTTCGGTGAGATGTCCCAACAAATGTGTTTTTCCTTCAGGTCGGAGTGGGAGTGGGAGGGGGAAGGGGAGTGGGAGTGGGAGGGGGAGTGGGGCAGGTGGGGCCAAGCGACCGTTTTGTTGCCCACTTTGCAGAAGTCCAGGGTGACACCTAGAGGATTTTTTTAAAATTTCATTTTATATATTTTTTCTTTCCTTTTTTTTTTTTTTAAATATCCCATCCTTTTTGTGGGCTTCGGGTTTTTTCCTCAAGACTGTTGATTTTTTGTTGTTGGTTCTTTTCTCAAAGAATGTTGCTTTAGAAACGTCCTTTTTCTTGGGCGAATTCCTTTTGTAAGCGGGGCCATTAGATCAGCATTTGCAAACCCTAAAGCCTCCCCATTTGATCTCCCGATGACCCCAACTTGTTTCTTGCCTTTTGTTTGTTTGTTTTTGCCTTGATTTACAAATAACAACAGCAACAACGATGACTTGGTTTTTTTTCTTCTGTCTGCCAGATTTGACTCTTTTCCTTCCTCTTGCTACGTCAGGGCGCTCGACTTTGGGAGACGAAAGCGGAACTTCAACTTCTATACTTTAGTTTGGATGGCTTTGCTAAAATTGCCCTGTTTTTTTAAGTCCAAAAGAAAGATGTTTTGTCAATTGGGTAGTAACAACAGACGTCTTTGGCTTGCTTTTTGTTTTGTTTTAATGAATGGACAAAGAGCTCCAATAAGACCAGGAATAATGATGATGACGACGATGACGATGGAGCCGAGCCCCAATTGCACGGGAAGCCGGCAAAGTTGAAGAATGGCGCGTGTCCGGCCCACGCACGCAGGTCGTTGAGCAGTGGCTAAGGTCACGCCACGATGCGGTAGAGCCTTCCCACCCGCGCCAGCCAATCGCCCAGGGCCCGGCGCAGCGGCGCCTCGCCCGCGCGGCACGCCAGCCGACACAAGTCGGTGTAGAGCGCCGGCTGAAGGGCCACGAAGGCGGCGTCCGGAAGTCGCAGGACCTCCGTCAGCAGCGCCGCCGCCGCCGCGCTCCACGCCTGTCGGCGAGCGGCGCGCCAAGTGAGGTCGGGCTTTTCGGAAGCTCCGGTCCGCCCGGGGCCATCTCACCTGCGCACGTGCCCGCGCGTCGTCTTCGTCGACGTGGCGGCCCCGCCTGCCTTCGGCGCATCGGGGGGGCCGCGCCCCTCTTTGGACCGGGCCCGGCCGGCCCGACCCGCTGCGGAGAGAGCCACCAGAGTGGAGTGCTTAGCCAGTGTGGAATGTAGCACTTTGACACCATTTGTCTATTGACACAAGTTCCCCGTTTACAAGTTATCTCAACTAGTAGAGCTAGTTGTCTTGCCATGCCACAGCTCGCGGGATCATCACATGCTTCAGTTGCAAGCAATAAAACTTCCACAACAAACCTCAGTGTCCTCAGTGTACGTTAAGAAAAATAGCCTCACTATCCTGTGTGGTTTTTCCAAGGAAAAAAAACGCCTGACGATACAACGGCGAGGGCCTTACCCGAGAGATGCCTCGGCCGGCGCGGAGGCCTCGCGCGGGACGGCGGGATCCTCGGGCTCGGCGCCGCACACCTCGCCGCTCAGCCGGCGGAGACGCCCGAGCAGCCGCGTCCACTCGCAGGCGGGGCCCGCGCTCGGCGACGACGCGGCCCGCCAGCGGTGGTGGCGGCGGCGCGAGCGGGGCGGGCTCACCTGGGAAAAGGCGCAGGATGAGAAAAAGACTTGGGGCTTCCGACTCTGCCGGCTCTGCCTTGACCCTCACCTGCGCCGTCTCCTCAAAGATGTCCTCGTCCTCCGACGACGGCGATCCGGGACGCGAGGAGTCGGAGCTCCAGTCCGGTTCCCGCTCCTCGGAGACGGCGGCCACGACCTGAGGACGGCGGCGGGTTAGTGGGAGAGACCCAAGGGGGCGGGGAGAGCCACCGAAGGGGCGGTACCTGCTGCCCCGTCAGCCCGTCGGCGCGAGCGGCCAAGGCGCGCAGCAGCAGCCGCGAGTAGAGCCGCAGGCCGGCGGTGGCCTGGCGGTAGAGGTTGGCCGCGCCCCCCAGGCCCGACACCTTCATCAGCAGGTACTTGAGAGCCGGGCGGGCGTCAAAGTCGCGCGCCGTCCTGAGGGAGATGGAGATGCCTGCCCGACTGTGGCTTTGCGCCGGAGCCCGTTTGGCGGCGGCCACGCCACCCTTTCTGGTGTCCCATTTTGCTTCCGACAAACGGCCCGTGGGTTGTCGGCCCACCTGTAGGAGTCCAGCGGCAGGTCCAGGACCACGGACAGGTTGGCGGCCGACAAGTGAGGCAGGAAGCCCGCCGCCTCTGGCCGCCGGCCCTCTGGCCTTTCCGGCTCCGCCTCCTCCTGCCGCAGACCCGGCGGAGCGGTCAAGGGGCGCGGCCCCCTCGGCAAAAGACTGGAGTCCTCGCGCCTACCTCCAGCAAGATGTCCTCCAGGTTCCGCAGCAGAACTTGATGGGACAAGAGGCTCACCACCACCTCACGGAAGGGAATGCTGAAAGACGGAAGCAATGGCGGGCCGTCGGGGTTACGGTGGTCGGCGCCTGGAGCTGCCGGCCGGCCCGTTTCCCGGCTCGCTGACAGCGGTGGGGGCGGCAACAAAAAGCCTACCTGACTCTCCTGAAAGACACAAAAGACAAACCGTGTGGACGGGATTCCCACGGGCGGGCCAATGTCCAGGGGAGCATTTCAGATAGGAGATGGGCGCCGGCGACCCACCCGTCGTACGGCGGCGTCCGGGCCCGCGGGTCCGGGACCGCTTCCACGATCAGGACGCACGACTGCGCCTGCTCAAAAGCGTCCTCGTGTTCGGGGCTCTCGGGACAAACTTGCCCGTCCGAAACAAAGACCTGAAGGGGACGGACTGACTGGATTCCCGGCGCTAAACGCCACGCGCCACCACCCGTCGGGGCTGGCACGTACCTGGCGAGCCAAGGTTCGGATGCGCAGGCACTCGGCCTCGGCCCGTGGCCACGGCGAAGGGGCCACCATTTTCACTTGGCAGGCGTCGCCGCACATTCTGTCCGTGCCGCTCTGGAAAGAGGCCAGCAGCGCCTGGGGGCCCCCGGGGGCCAAAGCAGAGCCCGGGGTTTGCACGCCGTGGCCGGCTTCCCCGGGAAAAACGGCGGCCACTGACCTTGACGGGGCGCAAGGTGACGGAGAAGGCCTCCCGCAGAGCGTGGCAGGCCAAGCTCCACATTTCCTGGCTGAAGACCGGTCCCGCCGTCACCAGAACGTACCTGCGGGCGGTCGGCGTCAGCCCGGCGAGGCGTCACGTGGCGTAGCGCGCCGTCACGTGGCGTAGCGCGCCGTCACGTGGCGTAGCGCGCCGTCACGTGGCGTAGCGCGCCGTCACGTGGCGTAGCGCGCCGTCACGTGGCGTAGCGCGCCGTCACGTCACTTCACCTGATGCAGGAACAACCCGCTCTGGAGAGGGTCTCGGACGCCTGCGACACGCACGCCACCAGCAATCGGAAGAGCTCCTTCAACATGGCGTGGATCCAAAAGTCGCAGCCTTCGTCTGACGGGCGGGAGGGAAAAGAGCGGCGTTCAGGCCCCGCCGCCCCTCCTCCTCCGCCCTCACTCCTCGGCGCCGCCGCCAACGCACACCGACGGAGGCGTGCCAATTTCAGAGTAAGAAAGCCGGCAAACTCACCGCCGTCCGCAAAGCTGCGGACGTGCTCCACCGCCAGCTCGCAGCAGAGCCCGATGGCGTGCTTGAAGTCGGCCGCCCCGTCCCGGCGGCCCGCCCCGTCGCCGACCCGTCGCAGCCACAGCGACACCACGGGAAGCAGCAGCCGGGCCAGCGCCCAGATGGCAAAGAGCGGACCTGCAAAACGGAGGGTGTGGCGAGTCCCCCTGCCGCTCTTGGCCACGTCCCCAGCCTCCCCAGCCTCCCCAGCTCACCCGGCACGACGGCCGTCTCGCGCAGCAGTCCGAAGAGCGTCTCCAGGGCGGGCGGCTGGTGGCGGCGGGGGCAGTCGGAGGCGGCGGCCGCCAGCCGCTCCAGCAGGAGGCTCCACACCTGGATCAGACCTGACGGGACGCAAAAAGACAGTTGGCCCCGGAAAGGAAAGCCACATCGGGCGCCTTCCGTTCAACTCCACGGAATGCGCCGAGCCGGAGCGCTCACCCGTGCCGTCGTCGTCAAAGTCCGGGGCGGCGGCGTCCTCGCCCCTCCTCCCGGCGAGCCCCGCCCCCAAAAAGACGGGCTTGGAGGGCATTTGGTAGATGCGAGCCAGCATCTAAAAGGGGGAAGCGGGGGCAAAAGCGCCGGCAAATACGTCAGAGAGCCCAGAGCCAGTAAAAAGACAACGGCGCTCACCTGCGAACAGCGCCGCAGGTAGTCCAGCGCCGGCAGGCACAGGTCCAGGGAGCCGCCGTCGTCGTCGCCCGCCTCCTCCTTCTCCTCCCTGTCCTCCTCCTCCTCCTCCTCCACCTGCGCCTCGCCGTCCGGCTCCCCTGTCGTCCAAAGAGCAATGTGGCGAACGACGGGGCGGCAAACGACGGGGCGGCAAAGGGCGAGCGGCCACTCACCCCATCCTTTGACAAACTTGACCAGGCACGCCACGTAGTCGGCGGCGGCGTTGGCAAACACCTGCACGTCGTCGGTGGCCACGAAGGCCTCGAAGACGTCGAAGACGGGCGGGCGACGCCCGTCTGCGGAGCGGTCGGAGATTGGGGGCGGGGCCCAGAGGGCCGGGCGGCGGGCGGCCTACGTACCGGCGGCGTATTCCTTGGCCCCGCCGCGGACGTTCCCCAGGGCGCTGAAGAGCGGCGGCCAGCCCGACCGGATGGCGGGCGAGCACGCCTCCACCAGCTGGCCGATGGACGTCACCACCTGCGCGACAAAGCGGAGGACGGACGCCGTGCGACTTGAATAGTAGCCCTTCCAAAATCCTTTCGCGCTTTGCTACGACCAAAGCGTCACGGCGCGTTGTGCTTCTTTGGTTAGACGGCCGGGCGGGCTCTTCCGATTCCGACGCATTTTGAAAGGCGGCGTGGCTCCACCTGGTCCTGAACGTCCTCGTCGCACACTTCCAGCCGCATGATGTGCTCCAGAGGTCGGAAGAGCGCCTGGTTGTAGCGGAAGCCGGGCGGCTCGCCGGGCCCGTTCAGGACCTCCGTCAGGACGTCGTGGATCAGAGAAACGGCCTTGCGCGACACCTGACGCTCCCCGTGACACGCCGCCTTGGGGGTTGGGGCCGGGGTTAGACGCGGCGGGGAAAAGCGGCTCGCCGTGGCCCCCCCGACCACAGGACCGGCTTGGGGCGGAGAGGGGAGGCTCCCTACCTCCACCAGGTGCGGCGCCACCACGCTCCAGGCTCGCATCTTGTGCAGGAGCGGCCTGTCGCCGTCGCGCACGATCCTCAGCGTTGCCTCTCCCAAGCGGAAGAGGTGAGGGTGCCCCGAGGTCCACCCCGCGCCGCCGCTGGTTTTGGCCCGAAGGGGAGCGCCGGGCGCCCGGGCCTGGCGGGGCATACCGGGCGCGCCCGGCCCACGCTCCTCGCCGTCGCCGGCGGAGCCAAAGAGCTGACGGCGGGAGGCTTTGCGCAGCTGCTGCAGGAAGCCCAGCAGCGACGGCAGGTTGCGCCGGAGCGCCGCCTCTTCCAGCAACCTGCACGCCACACAAAGGCGGGAAAAGGGAAAAGGGAACAGGGCCTCAAAAAGGAACAGGATGCTTGGCGGGCGCTTTTCCAATCCCACCTGTCGGCCCGCGCCGACAGCGCGCAGGCGGCCCGGGCGGCGGCGGGCCCGCTCAAAAGGCTCCCGGCGTGGGGCCGCTGGCGGACGGTGGGGGCGGGCTCCGGGGCCCGGCCCTCCGCTCGGGGCTCGCCTTCGCCAAAGTGAGCGTGCTCCAGAGAACTGATGTACTCCGTCACTCTGCGAATAGGGTCGCGGTCGTCCGACGTGGCGGCGGCGACGGCGAGTCAACGAGGCCACTCCTGGCCGACGCCCGACCCGGCGCTCACCTGAAGACGTGCGTCCAGCACTGGTGGTGGTGAGCGCCCATCTCCGAGCCCACGTCCAACACGGCCTCCATGCACAAGACGTGCGCCGCGTGCAGGCGGACGCCGGCGGGCGCCGAGGTCCGCTCGGGACGCCGCTTGCCTGAGGGGGCGTGAGAGAAAAAAGCCCCCGCCACGAGAATGGAGAGACGTACCGGCGGGCGGCTCCGCAGTCAGTCGGGCCGACCCTTCCTCACCTCGTGCGTCCGGCTCCTCCCTCGCGCAGGAGGCGGCGGCCATCCGCGCCAAGGCCGACGCGCAGTTGCCGGCCACTCCTGAGGGCGGGCGAGATTCAAGGCCGGGGCGGACCCCGAGAGGCGTCCGCCGACGCCGCCGCCTCACCCAGGTCGCGGCTGAGCGCGGCGGCCCTACGGAGGCCGTCCAGGCTCAGGTAGACGGCGTCTCTCTCTCGATGGCTCGGCGAGCTCCGGCCGCCGCCGCCCGTGGCGGGCGCCGTCAACGGCGCCGACAGAACCTCCGTCAGCTGGCCCCACAAACTCGTCAGCAGGAAGCGCGAGAAGGCGGCGCCTCGGGGAAAAGAGACGACGGATTAGATTTACGGCCACTTTGGCAAATGGCCGGGGAGATGGAAGAGGGGAAGGGGCACTTACCCGCCACCGCCGCCACGGTGACGTCGTCGTCGTCGCTGCCGCTGGATTGGCGGGAATTGGCCCCGGCCCGAGCGCCACCGCCGCCCGGAGCGTCCGTGTCTGAGAGCGAAAAGGGGGCGGCGATAATCGTGGTTTGGTGGGCCCAAAAAGGAAAAGGGGAACCGTGGGTCCCGGTGTAACTTGGCCCGCTACGGACATGCTGTCAAAGCAACATATTTGTACCCATCAGCATGGCCACCAGAGGCGGTGGCGGCGCCGTGGCCTCCCGGTAGCCCGCCTGGCCCAACAGGTCCCGCTCCACAAGTTGACGGTGAAGCTCCTCCGTCCACGCCGGAGACACCGAGGCGCCGACGTCCCGGATCCCGCGTGCAAACTCCTCCTGCCGCACGAAAGGAAGTCGGATCGGGACGGGGCCGGCACCACCACGCACTACGGCACCACCACGGCACCACCGCGACCGAGAAGTCTCTCACCGGGCCCAGGGCCGGAGGTAGCACCCCCCGCCGGTAGAAGTCGCAGTGGCGCAGTTTGAGGTTGAGCAGCAGCGCCGAGAAGGTCAAAAGGTAGACGGCGTCGGCCGGGAGCTCGGGCCCCAACGGCGCCTCCCCCGGCCCTGTCCGGAACGCCGCCCAGAGTCAGCTCTCCGCGCACGTTCTGCGCCCGTGCCACCACGTGGCCGGGGGCCTTTCCCACTTTGCGGAGGCGGGCTGACCGGAGCAGAAGGCGTGCGCAAAGTCCAGGAGCTGCCGGTCCGCTTGCGCGCCGCCCTCCGAGGCCAGCAGCCGCGGCAGCAGCGCCGCCAGCGCCCGCGCCAGGAGACGGGCGCCGCGCCGTCCGGCCGGCGAGCCGGGCTCGCCGCCGCCGTCCTCCCGCTCCGAGCCGACGTCCGAGACGTCCGAGGCGCCCGAGTCCTTCTCGGCCGCCGCCGAGTAGCGGTCGCACGAGTCCAAGTCGGTCCGCGACGGGTCCCGCTCCTCCGTGCTGCGCGGCCAGCCAGAAGAAAAAACAAAATGGAAGAGGTCGGCTGCGGGTCTGACTGGTCTAGTCGCGGTCCAAGCGGAGCGGGAGGCTCGAGCCGGCCGGCCCCCCACTTGGAATGAAAAGAGGGTGCGCCAGGCTACGTCCGGATGGAGCCCGGACGCCACTCACCTGAAGTTGCTCTCGCTGTATCGCGAGGCGCCGGCGCCTCCGCTTCTGGACGGGAGCGAGAGGAAGCCGGTGACGTCGGGGTACGGCGAGGCGCGCCCGCGTTGCACCACGTCTGGCGGGGCCGCGCGCCGCTCCCGCCGCGACCACGGCTCCTCCCCTTCGGGGCCGGCCGACTCCCAATCCCAATCGTCGGCGACGTCTCGGGGCGGCCCGTCGGGATCACGCCACTTGGTGGCGGCGGCGGCGGCAAAAAGACAACTTTTGGAAATCAAGTCGTGCACGCGCACGGGGGCGATGGAGCGGCGAGCGAGCGCTTCTCCGTCGGCGGCCGGGCCGATACGATGAGTGGAGGAGCCACTATTTTGGGGTTAAGCCTCTCATCAAGGGATCAGCGTATCATGCCTTTCCAAAGCCACTGGGGTCAAGGTATGGCCTACCTCCGTGGAGGACGGGCCGCGTCTCCGCCACGGGAAGTCGCCCTCGTCGCTCTCGGAGCGGCCGGCGCCCTCGGGGGGCGCCCCGGGCTCGGCGGCCTCCAGCAGAGCCGCCTGTGGGCCGCACCCATTCTCCCGTCACAATCGGTCCGAGAAGGAGGAGAAAATAGCCCGGCGGAGGGCGCCACGCACCTGCTCCGACGTCAGGCCCCGTCCCCGCGACAGCTCCTCCAGCGCGCCGAGCAGAGCGCAGGCGGCCGACACGCTCCAGTAGCGGGCCTCGGCCCCGCCCTGGCCGCAGGCCTCCGCCGTGCCGTCCAGGATGCTGAAAGGGCGCCGGGCCAGCCGTGGGATACGGGGCCAAAGCCTCCGTGGAAGTAAGCCATACTCACAGTCCCAGCAGGTCCGGGTGCGCCCACTTCTTTTCGCCGGGGGGCCCCTGGCCGCCGGAGGGACATGGGCCCGGAGCGGCCAGCTCCAGCAGCCTCTGCGGACAAGCCAGCATCTGAACGCAGGAGAGAAAGAAAGAAAAGGGGGGTGCGCTAAGATATTGCTTCCGGCGCCTGGGGGAAAGGAAAGGAAAGGATGGGGTGAAAACGTAACCGGCCATCCCCAAAATTCACTGAGTCTAAAAGAACGCTCCAGTGGTGTCACCTGGCTTGCAGTTTGTTATTTTTTTTGTGTCAGGGTTACGAACAATGACCATGACTCAAGCCCTACCTCCTTCATGACGCGGATGGCTTCGGCACGCCGGCGGGGCGGCGGGTAGATGAGGATCCTGTGGTAGAGCGACTGCAAGACGGGCTTCATGGACTCCAGCCGGCCCACCAGCCGGACCAGCTCGGCCGCCGCGTAGCACACGGCGCGGGCCGCCGTCCCGCCCGACGGAGGCCACGTCTCCTTGGCGCCTGCCAAAGGCTCGGGGTCAGCCACGCCACGTGGGGCCGCGGCCGACAAGAAGCGGCGCACGGCCAAACGGGACGGCGGCGCCAACGACGGGGGCGACTCACCCGGACGGAGCCGCTCCCACTCGCCCGGGGCGCTCTTGTCCTCCGGCGGCTCTCCCGCGGCGGCCGCCAGCGCCGGACACAGCCGTTTCCTGTCGGGACGAGAGCCGGCGTCAGCGCCGACGTCGGCGCCGACGTCGGCGCCGACGTCGGCGACGTACGTAGCACGTACCAGACCAGGTCGGTGAAGCGTCCGGACAGGTGCACGCTGGGGGGGCAGGAGCTCAACACGGCCAAGACGCTCTCCAGGTAAAGAAGTCGCAGCATCTGCTCGTCGCTGAAGAAGGGAAAAAAAACGCGCCAGAGGCCAGTTTTGAGCCCAGACTGGAGCGGGTGAGACGCCAGTCGGCCGGCCGCTCACCGTTCCAGCGACTCCAGCTTGTCGCAAAAGAGCGTCAGGACCGTCACCACCTCGTGGCACAGCGCCCGGCTGACGGGCGACAGGTCTGAAAGGCGGCCGACAGAGGGATCACCGTGGTGAGCCGGCCGCTCCGACCGCACCACGCTTTTCCATTTTGGGGGTGGGGGAGAAATTCCCCATCCGACGCATTGCTCGCCAAAAAAGAGGCCATTTGTCAGCAAGGCCGTGAAAAATGGCTTTGGGCGGAAAGGAGAGGATGGAGCGTGTACCTCTTTTCTCCAGAGGGGGCGCGGTCGGCTCCTCCCCATCGGCTCCCTACAGACGAAAGACGGCGGCGGATGCGCTAAGATCCGGGGAGAGCTTGGGAGAGCTCGGGCGGGTGGGCCGTCCGGCCGCTCACCTCCTGTCGCCGTCGCAGCTGCAGCGTCAGATCTCCCAAAATCTGGCCCAGCGTGGCTCGGACGGCCGTGTCCACGCTCCGCCGGTGACAGCCGCGCGCGTACATCTCGGCGCAAACCTACGCGCGCCACACGTCAGCCGCGCTCCCCCGTTGGCTGGGCCCGCCCGGCCACGCTCTACCTGGGTCACGCGTAGGACGGAGTCGGCGTTGGCGTCGAAGGAGGGCGAGTAGGTCAAGCACAGGAGGACCTGTGGGAGGAGACGGCCGTGAGTGAGTGAGCTCCGATGGCAAGTGCTCCCAAATGGAATCTGCGGGGAAAAGCCCGCCGACCCGGGGGGACGGGTGGTCCAAAAGGTCCCGATGAGCGGGAAGGGAGCCCACAGCCTGAAATCCAGCCTTACCTTCATGACCTCCACTTGCAGGTCCTCGTGCAGCTCCGGCGCGGCGCGCAACGCTGCCAGCACCTGACTCAGCGGCCGCCTCTCGGCGGGCTCCGCCTCCTCGCCGGCCCCGCCCGCCAAGCCGTCCTCGCACAGCAGCGTCTGCCAAAAAGAGGCAGCGGCGGCGTCACGGCAAAGTCGTCGGGCCGGGTCGGGCCGGGTCGGGCCTCCGCACCTGCATGCCGCTCAGCGCCATCTGAGCCAGCGTGAGGTTTTTGGACTCTAGCGCCACCTGGAGGGGAAGGAGACAACGCGCCCTGCCGACGGGCCGACCACCACCACTTGAAAGGTCTTTCGGCACTCGGGCCGCCGGCGGCGGACGGCCGATGCTTTTGCAGTTCTTACCGCAACTCTGACGGGGAGAGGAGGCCCGCCGCCGCCGCCCCCGCCGCCACCTTTCGGGACTGCAGACTTTCTAGGGGGACAAAAGCAAGGAGAGTGGGTTAGGGTCAAATGATCAAAGTGTCACCGCCCTGGTGGCGAAGACGGCTGGGGCGACGACGACAACGGTCGAGACCCACCACGGGCGTGTGCGCAGGCGTCACGGAGGCTCTTGTGCTTGTGTCCGGCCGCGTCTCGCTGGATCTTCCGCAGGAGCTCCTCCATGCTCGTCCGCCAAAGGCTCTATCGCATGACCACCCTGCACTTTTTATACATGCGTATGCTTAATATTTAGTTATCTATTTAACTCAGGATTCGTGATTAATGGATGGGGGGGGGGGGGGTGTCATTGCTCTGTTGTTTTTCTTGGGTGGGGGCGTTGCTCTGTTGTTTTTCTTCCAACTAGCGCAAATAGGGGGCTGTATTTCCAGCCTCCAGGAATTGTCAATTTAGTCGCTACCTTCATTCACCACTGATCATTGGCCTGGCAATTTCATTGGCTTGGACGTTTTAGGAGGACAATGAAGATAGCAATCTGTCTGATGAGTTGATGTCTTCAACTAAATGCCTAGTCCCCAAAAATCGAGGGAGTGTTTTTTTTGTCATATTAAGCTCAAATGACATTTGCCGTTGGCACCCCCCCCCCCCCCCCAAAAAAAAAAACAACAACATAGGAATAAGGAGTATACTAAATCATCGGGGAAAATGACTCACCTCGGGTGGGCTGTCTCGATCAAGAGAAGCCACTGCTTTAAGATGGCCGCCGCCCACGAACGCCGCCCATCTCTACCAGTCTTGATCAATATTCCTGTTTTCCTCCGTGCTCGCTTCGCAAATAAAAGTGTCGAAATGTTCGCATCCGGGACGAGGGGCGTGGAAGAGCAGGTGTCGGTCCAAATTCGAGGAGGAGAAGGAGGAGGGGGCGGGGCGTGTTCCAACATCCGCCTTTCTTCTTCTCTTGCTCCCTGGTCACGGTAGACTCGCACACAGGAGAGAGCGGAATGCTGCCGCTTTCTGGAGGTAGCGTGTCACGTCAGGCAAAGCCTTTCTTTTTCCCAATAGTATACGGGTTAAGGTTCATCCTAACTTAAACCCTCTTTGTCGCTTTAAAAATCGGGCCGGGTGGGTGCACTTGTTTTTTTTTTGGAGGGGGGAGGGTGCTCTTCCTAATGATTAACACGCTCAAAGGTTCAACAAACCACCGGCTGAGACACTTTGTCCAGCGGGTTAGGGTGCACGTGGACCGGGGCCCATAAATAAGGGGGCCCGTTTATTGGGTGAAGGTCAGCTGCTTTTACTGCACGTCGACGGCCATGAAGATCTTCCTGCTCCTGCTGCTGCTCCTCTTGCCCGTCTGCTCAGGTTGGCCCGCCCGCCCGCCCGGCCGCCCGTGGATGGCCGATCGCCGGCGCCTTTTTCGCACTTTCCCAATAATAACGTTGTGAACGTACACGTCGCTCGGGCAACGGCGGAGCGGGTGGGTTATCGTGGGATTTGTTTGGTTGCCCCCGACGGCTTTGTGCTCCCCAAATCTAGCCAGTACGCCTTGTCTGTGCTTCAGCGGCCGACTCCATCCGCTGTCACGGCGAAGACCACCTGATGGTGCGCGACATGATCTTGACGTGCGACACCAGCCGCCAACGGCAGGCCTGCTACACCCGAGGTGGGCGGGCGTTCGCCGGGAGCCCGGGGCCGCCGGGCCCCTCGACCTCGGACGGCCCACGGGCAACCTGCCTGACTGCGGCCTCCTTCCTTTGACAGAAAACGGTGAGAAAGGCTGCATCGCCGAGGAGAATTGCTCGCGGCCCGGGACGCGCTGCTGCGCCACCGACCTCTGCAACAACTGAGCCACCGCCTGCGGGTCAATAAACGTGGCGCCTCTCACCCGCCGTCTGCCTCCTCCTTTCCTCGTCTTTTGGGGGTGGTGGGGGGGGGGGGGGGGTCGTAGATCCGGACTCGTCCACGGCATCGGGTTAGGGGCGTAGGCTTGAGGTGGGCGGGACGACGAGACCCACGGCTCCGCCTATCGCTCAAATTCCTGCCACGGCCGATGAGCGGCGTGCTCCAAAGTCAGATGGGCAACCTCCCCGCCTTCTTCCGTGTCGTAGTCATCCTCGTCAAAAGCCGCGGGTGGCGGCGGCGGCCTTTTCTCCCGTCCGTCCGTCCGTTCCGGCAAATAATGATCCCTAGTTACGAGAACAATTTGGAGATGCCAGAAAGCCAGGGGACCAAGACATGAGGTTGTTTTGAAGAATGATATTTCAGCCATTTGGTTATATAAGCAAGCAGGTGTGTCTGATGACAATAAAGGCTTTTGGATTTGATATAAAGACATAACATCCCATAGGACTAGGCTTTCATTTCAAACGATTCCACAAAATGTTGGTTTGCATAGAGAGGAAAGCTTTCCGCAATACTAAGTGTCCGGCGAGTGCAATCAGTGGATTGGCATCAGCTGCTTGTCGCAGCCCAACCCCCGCTCCTTCAAAGTTGGTCAGCTCGGTCGCTGCGGGATGTCTCCAACCAAAAGCTCCCCCATCCCTCCCTCCTCTCCCACGTTGGCCCAACCCCCGTCCACCATTCAACTTTTTCCACCTATGTATGTGCCCAGTTATAAACTGTCAAGAGCCAATTGAAGACTTTTTTACCTGGTTGAAATGTGGGCCATCAAAGTGCACACCATTTTCACCGTCCATTTTTTGACCATTTTCACTCGTTTGAGAGCGTCCTGATGAATGATATTTCACACATTTCCTTATAGACACAGCAGTGCCAGACGACAATAAAGGTTTTGGATTTGATATAAAAGCCTAGCATCCCGTAAGAGTAGGCTTTCATTTCAAACGATTCCACAAAATGTAACTTTTCCTATAGAGGAAAACTGTCTGCAATACTAAGTGACCTGCGAGTGCAATCAGTGGATTGGCATCAGCTGCTTGTCTTGCAGCCCAACCCCCGCTCCTTCAAGTTTGTTCAGCTCGGTCGGCCAGTCCGGCCGGGATGACTCGAACCAAAAGTTCCCCCCTCCCCTCCCACAGCTGCCCAACCCCCACAGATTCAATTTTGTCTGTGTTGGAGCCAGTTCCAAGCTTTTTTGGACCTATTTCAAACATGGGCCTTCAAATTGCATACCTTTTGACCATTGAAGAAAGGGGACACCCCAAAGAAATTGAAGCATTGGACATATGAAAGAAGAAGATGTAGCATCCCATAAGACAAGGCATTTAGTTAACAAGGCTAAGCAAAAACATAATAAAAAGGGCCAAAAGTGAGTGCTTTGGTTTCAACTTCTAAAGAGGGAAGCTTTCTACAATACTGAGTGTCCTGCGAGTGCAATCAGTGGATTGAGATCAGCTGCTTGTTGCAGCCCAACCCCCGCTGATTCAAGTTGCTCAGCTCGGTCAGTGGACGGCTAGAGCCAAAAGCGTCTCCCTCCCACCTCACCCAAAGCGGCCCAACCCCCGTCCTTTCAACTTTTTCACCTATGTATGTGCCTTTTTCACCTTTGCCAAGCCAACCCTGCCTGGTATACACTGTCAAAAACCAATTCGAGACTTCCTTTTTTTACCTATTTCAAACGTGGGCCATCAAAGTGCACACTTTTAACCATTTTGACTCATTTAAGAGAACCTTTATTGAATATTTCACACATTTTGATCTATGCAGCTGTGTATGATGACAATAAAGGCTTTTGGATTTGATATAAAGACATAACACCCCATAATAGTAGGCTTTCATTTCAAAGGATTCCACAAAATGTAGCTTTTCATAAAGAGAAAAGCTTTCCTCAATACTAAGTGTCCTGCGAGTGCAATCAGTGGATTGGCATCAGCTGCTTGTCTTGCAGCCCAACCCCCGTTGGTGCAAAGTTGGTCAGCTCGGTCGGTGAGGGATGCCTTGAACCAAAAGCTGCTCCCCCCTCCACACCCACCGTGGCCCAACCCCCATTCATTCAACTTTTTCGCCTATGTTTGTGCCTGTCACCTTTGCAAAGTCACCCCTGCCTGGTATAAACTGTCAAGTGCCAATTCAAGACTTTTTTTGGACCTATTTCAAACGTGGGACATCAAAGCGCCAACTTTTGACCATCTTGACTCATTTAAGAGCACCTTTGTCGAATGATATTTTACCCATCTCGTTATACGCCACCGTGTATGATGACAAAAAGCCTTTTAATTTGATAGAAAGGTGTGGCATCCCATAAGACTAGGCTTTCATTTCAAATGATTCCACAAAGTGTAGGCTTCCACAAAGAGGAAACTTTCTTCAATACTAAGTGACCTGCGAGTCCAATCAGTGGATTGGCATCAGCTGCTTGTCTGGCAGCCCAACCCCCGAGCGACCCTTCAAGTCGGTCGGTGCCGGATGCTTGGAAGGAAAGAGCATCCAAAGCGGGCCAACCCCCGTCCATTCAACAGCTATGTTTGTGCTGATGATTCAAAGACAATTTCCACGAGTGAGGGGAAGAAAAAAGCTCAAGTAAACATTGTTTTAGAGCTATAAAAATGGACTATTTGGGACTTTTGATCCAGTTCTTTTAATTCAATTTCGAAAATAAAAAATGTAGATATCAGATGTAAAATGGTCCAGTCCACATGAAATGGCATTGACATGGTTAATGCTGCGGGCCGCCAAGTGACCCGAGTTTGACACCCCTGCTCTACGCCATGAAACGGCCACACTTTACTTGGTGATTATTGAAAAATCTTGGCTACACATGGTTGTTTTTATTTAAGGGGAAAAAGAGATTCCCAACCGGGGGGGATTTGCTTGCATGGCAAAATCCGGGGAGTCTAGACCGTCAAATAGGCCATTTGTGGACACACAGTCGTCTCCATTTCAAATAAAAAGGTCTTTTTTGGGGGGGGATAGAAAAGGGTTGATCCACCTTAATATTGCACCTCCTGGAAAAAGTGGCGTGGGTTGCGTCTCTTGCGATCTAGCTTGGCGTTCTCCAGCATCTGCAACCACAAGCGCGTCCAGGCGTCAGTCGGGCTCACCCACACATAAACCACAAAGGAACTCCGCCGGCTCCACGTTGCACTTTGGCCCGCGGGGCTTCCGGAAAGGAGGGAGGTACCGGGTGGGGGGGCACGTCCATGGGAGAGGAGATGTCGGCGGGCGCCAACTTGCGCTTGCGCTTTTGCCTGCTCTCCGAGGAGGCGCTGGCGTCCACGCCGCTGCTCACCAGGCTCATCATCTTCTTGGCTGCGGCCAGAAGAGATTACGTGGGAAGCGGCGGCGGCGGACAAAAGACGGACGCCGAACGACCGACAGTCCAGGGGGAGAAGCCCACCTGTGGAGCCGATGAGCGTGGGAGAACTCTGCAGGAAGTCTCCGATCTTCCGCAGCGTCCCTCCTTTGCCCGGAGAGCGCGCCGTGGCGGTCGTCGTCGCGGTTGGGCGCGGCTGGACGGAAGCAAAAAGGGGTCAAAGGTTCGGCGCCGTTCCGACTCGGGACGGCCGCAAAAGCAATCCGTCCGGCTCACCTCCCGCTCTTGGCGCCGGGTGGGCGTGGTCTCCGCTCGGCGATTTCGCTCGTTCTCCTTCTCCACTTCATCCTGGCAAAAGAATCGGCCGCTCAGGCGTCGGCCGCAGACGTCCGATCCGCCGGGACGCTCGGCCAGTCCGCCGTGGCCCGCGCGGATTCAACTTTTACATTTGAGCCGGAAATAAGGAATTGGTCGGGAATGATGACGGATGGATGGCTGTGATCGCCAGGCGGCTGAAATGGAGTCCGGATGCGCTGAAATGAGGGGGAAGTGGAACAAATAAAATACTACCTGACGTGGATGGGCGGGACGTTTGCAGCGTGGAAAAATGGGACGCTTGAAAGGGGGGAAAGAAAAGCCAGAGAGCTCTTTAACTCCCATTCAATTGAAGCGGACGGACGCTTGGCTAAGGGCACTTCCGCTTCAAACCACCTTTGCTAAATTGAACACAGTATTTTTCTGATCATAAATGGCCATTTTGGGGCCGCTCCTCCAACCAATAGTGTAACAAAAAAAAACATTAGCGCTATGACCAATTGGTATATCATATCCAACACGTACGTACATCCCGGGATTAGTTTTGGGCGGGCGGCGGGAGCACGCGCCTTGGAAAAAAGGCTTTCCCGCTCTCACCTTGTCGCCGGCGCTTTTCCTCTTACGGCCGCAGGGCGCCATCTTGACGGTGACGGCCTCGGCGTGGCCCCGCGGTCGCAGCGCCAGCCGGTCGGGCCGCAGCGGGCTGAAGGAGATCTCCAACTGGGGCTGGGGAAAGCGGCTGGCTCGCCCGTTCTCCGTGGAGATCTGCGACGACTCCAGCAGCGAAGGTCCGCCCGAAGAACCCTGAAAGTACGGCGCCGGTTGCAGCGGAAGACCCGGAAGGCGGGGAAAAGAGGCCGGCCGACTCCACACTGACCTCCGGTGGCGACGAGGCGCGCTCGCCGGCCAGCTGCTGGATCAGCTGCTCCTTTTGGGCGAGGCTGGCCAGGAGCTTCTTTATCTGCACTTCCAGGTCGGCCAGCAGGCCGTCTCTCTCCTTCCTCCAGCTCTCCATCTTCTGATCCTTGTCCACCAGCTCCGCCTCCTGAGAGGGGGATTCGGGGGATTGACGGACGTTTGCCGTCACCGGTCGCCGGTCCGGTCGGGGTCCGCTCACCAGCCCGGCCTGGCGGGCCAGGTATCCCTCCCGGTCCCGGGCAAACTTTTTCACTTCCTGGTTGCGTCGTTGCTCCGCCTCTTTGAGCTGAGCGATCAAAGACATCTTGTCTTGCCGCCACTTGAGCCGCTCCGCCTGGTGTTTTTCCTCCGACGGCTGACCGGCAGAAGGGATTTTTTTTTTGTTTTGGGGGGAGAAAATGGAGCTCCGCGCTGCCACGCTGACTGACTTGCCTCGTCAGATATTTTTGCCGTATTTTTGGGGGTATTTCGATTTTTGAGACCCATTGTCAGAATGAACCGTGGACTGACCTTTCGACTCTCCGGAGCGAGAGGGGCGTGGTCCGCTGGGGTCGGCGTCACGTGGTCTCCGCCCTGCGGTCGCGTGGGAGTCTCCTTGGCTCGCTCCAACTCTGGACAGGAACAAAAATGCTAGAATGGATGCTAAAATGTTCAAATAGTACACATACTTTTGGAGTATTCTTTTTTTTTTTGGCCGGCTTAAATCCAGCGCTAACTAAGGCTATTTTCTGGTGGGACCTACTCCAATACTTCCTCAAAGTAGTGACAACAACAACAACAAATTTGTGGTATTTTGCCGGGTCGGGCCTTACCGAGGCGGAGTTCCTGGATGAGGCGGAGCTTCTCCTCCAAGGCGCTCTCCATCTGCTCCTGCGTCTCCTCCTGCTCCAGGAGCGTGGCGCGCATGTCGTCCGCCAGGCGCCGTTGAGCCTCCAGTTCTGGGGGTGAGCGATGGGGAAGGATGGAAGCGGGAAGGAGGAGGCGTGGCCGGGGGGCGCGGCCCCGGGGCGCGGCCCCGGGGCGCGGCCCCGGGGCGCGGCCTCTCACCTCCATCCCTCTCCGCCGCCGCCGCCTGATCCTGAGGGAGGAGAAGGTCAGTCACCAGAGGGGAACGCAATAGAACCAAGAATCTTTTTTCTCGACACTTTGTTCCAGCAGTGGTGACAACGGGGGCGTGGAATTGTAAATAATAAAAACATCTATTAAGAAAGCCCCATCAAGGCCCATCCATCAAGACCCACCGTCCCCAGTTGCCGGATGATCCGCTCTTTGGCGACCAGCTCGGCCCGGAGCTCGGTCATCAGCTTCTCGCCGTGGGACATTTTGCGTCTCAGGAGCTGGCTTTCTTCTCGGGTGCCGGAGATCTGGGGGCGCGGCCGGCCGGCGGTTGAGTCGGAGGACGTGGCCGGGACCCACTTGTACCTTTTTTTTTTTTTTTTTTTTTTTGGACCTACCTGGGCCTGGACCCGCTGCATCTGCTTCTTGTAATCGGCCATCTTCTCTCGGAGCTCGCCGACGAGCTCCTCCTTCCGCTCCAAGTCCCGAGTCAGACTCCGGACTTTGTCCCGGTCCTCTTTGCCGAGCTCCTCCAGTCTGGAAAAGGTTGGCCGGGCGACACGTCGCGGTCATTTTCCGCGTCGCCCCGTCCACCACGGACGGAAGCGCTCGGGCGGAGATGAGCTACCGGGCGATCCGGAGGGCTCTCTCCTCCGGCTCGCCGTCCTTCCGCTGGACGGCTCGGAGCGCGGAGGCCGTCGCTTCCCGTCGTCCCGCCTCCTGGCCGGAGTCCTGGCTGGAGTCCCGCCGTCCCGTGTCCCGGCTGGAGTCCGGCTGCAAAATTCAAAGTGTTCCTAATATCCCCGTACAAACAAGCTTGGGGCTATTGAGAAAAGGCGCTTACTCGGTGGTCTTGGGCGCAGGCGGCCATCTTGCCAGTCAGCATCTTGAAGATTTCCAGACGTCGCTCGGCTCGCTCCTCCACGAGCTCCCTCTCTCTGGCCAGCCGCTCGCTGAGGCCAAGCGCCGTCGGTCAAGCGGCGACCCGTCTCGGCGGCGGAGGCAACTCACGTAAAGTCGTCCTGCATCTTGGCCACCAACGCGCTGAATTCTGCGCCGAGGTCCTCCCGGAGGCGAGCTTCCGCCGAGGCCTTGTCGGCGCGCTCCTTCTCGAGTTCCAGGCGCAGGCGCGTCACCAGCCCCGCCTGCTGCTCCGGAGGGAATACCACCGGCATTGAAATTTGTTTAGTTTTCTTTCTTTTTTTTTCTCCTCCCAAAAATGCCGCCGGGTCAAGACAAAAATTCGAAAAGCGGTTTTCCCAAAAATGTGATGGACAAACCTGCCGTGTCATTTCACCACATTCCACCGCGTGTTGAAATTGCTCCTGAAAGTCGTCTTGGCTTTGGGACGCGTCCTCCGTCCACGTACTCTCTTCCCGCCGGTCCTGAGGAGCACGTCGTCCTTTTTTTCAAAACGGCCCGAAAAGAGGACACGTCGGGCCATTAGGACCACGCCCTCCCACCTCGGCTTGGCTCTCCCATTGGGCCGCAGTCTTGCCGGCTTCCCCTTCGCGGTCCTCGCCGGGCACCAGCAGCACCTGGAGAGCACGGACGGAGTCCAAAATGTGGCGCAAAAAGGAGTAAATCACGACGGCGGGCCAGATACGCCCGAGGGGAGCGGGCCAACCACCTTCTGCGCCAAGGCGGCAAACTTGAGCACGCGGAGCGTCTCGTCTATGGCGGAGGCGCAGCGGCTGACGTTGACCAGCATGCGGACTTGGTGGTCGCCGTCGCCGCCGCCGCCACTCAAGTAGCTCTGCAGGTAACGGGTCAGCTTGCTCTCGCGGAAAGGCACGTGCTTGGGCGGAGCCCTGACAAAATTGGAGGAAGAGGTCAACGTGGAATGTCAGATGAAAACTTTTCACTGGACGGATGAGCCTCAAGTCCTTGCCGGCGCCGCCACTCACTTGGCGTGGCGGTTGTGGCGGAGCGCGCCCATGCACTTTCCCAGGATGAGCAGCGAGGCGTTGATGTTTCCCGCCTCCTTCAGACGTTGGCCTCCGTTCCCCGTCTTGTCGCAGCGTTCCGAGCCGGCCAGGTCGCACAGGCGCAACCTGCAACCCGACCGAGACACGCCATCGGTGGCAGTTAGCGCCGCCCACGTAGCTAGGCGGGGCTTTGGCGGGCCACCTACTCGCTGACGGTGGCCTCTGGTCCATCCCGCCCGTCCTCCGTCCTCACGATGCGAATGGAGAAGATGCTGTGACTGTCAAATTCAAGGGCATTTCTTACGAGATTGACAAAAGAAAACAGGCGATGGTACATTTCTGCGCTAAAAGATGAGCCTTATCCCTAAGAAAACGGATAGCGTGGCCAGCTATCGGACGGCCACATTATTTCGACGGATATCGAAGCCCACCCTCTCCCATGAAAACAAGTCGGCGTGTTGGAGATGGAAACCTTCTGCTGGAGAGCCGGTTGACCCCCGTGGAGGAGAAACTTTGATTCCTCTTGCCGAGCTTGACCACGGCCAAGGCCTGCTCCACGTCGTCCACCTGCACCCAGCGGAGGTCTGCCCGGGACCGGAAGGCGGTTAGGCGAGGACAAGGACGACGAGGACGACGACATCCCCACCTTTAACAAAGGCGTCGCCCCGGGCGTCCTGAGACAAACGCAGGGCGGTCCTCCGGCCCGCGCCGGCGGGCGCCGCCTCCAGGAGGTCGTGGATGCTCTCGTTGTAGATCTCGCAGAAGGAGAGCCAGACGGAGAAGTGGGCGCGGGCTTCCACTCCCAGGCTCAGTGGCTCCTCCTTCTCGTCCTTCTCCCGCGGCAGCCACCCCGAGTCTGAACCAAGGAGAGACGTTGCGCTCGGGCACCCTCGGGGAGACAGAAAAAAAAAAAAAAAAAAACTCACCCGGAGTCCCGTCTCCGTGGCTTCCGTCTTTCAGTCGTCTCAGCAGGTTTTCCTTGAAGGCGGCGTCCCGGGCTCGCCGCTCCTGGCTCAGGACCACCACCTCTCGGCAGCGGTGGGGCGCAAAGGCCGGGCGCTCCGAGACCTTCTCCCCCAAGCTGGAGAAGATGAGGTCCAACGACCTGGGCAGGACGCCGGCGTCTTCGGCCGTCCCTGATGGGCGGTCGTACGCGTCAGGGGCGGCCGTTCGAGGCGGTCGTACGCGTCAGGGGCGGTCGTACGCGTCAGGGGCGGCCGCTCGAGGCGCCACCCCGCCTGGCCGGAGAGGAGACCCACCCAAAAAGGTGAAGGTCTTGCCCGCGTTGGTCACGCCGTACGTGAAGACCAGGGAATTCCCTCCGGCGAGAAGGTGTCCCACCAGTTCCTTGACCGTCCCTCGGAACAACTCCCTCTGGCCGGTGTCCGGACCGTAGACCTGCCCGGGAACAATGTGGTTGAACGGCGCCACTTTTTCGGCCGAAGAATAGAGCGAGGCCGATGTCCCAAATGACGCCATCCGGACTTGATTGGCCCTTCCCGGTCCAAAGTAAGCGCCCGCCCGCCCTCCCGCCGCGCCATTTGGAAACACACCCGCGAGAAGTGGAAGCGGCGAACGGCGTGCGCCGTGCCTTTCTCGGAAGCCGGGTTGGCCCACGCCGATCGGATGGCGACCGTGTCGGGAGGCTCCACCCACAAGCGCTCCCGCCGGGGAGCGCACCCGGCAGCCGGAGGCCACTCGCCCGCCGTCGCCGGTCGGATGCGGAGGTAGACTTTCACGTGTTCTTCACCGTTCTGCCCCTAAAATTAAAAATAAAATCAAAACGGGTCTACGGGTCAGAATGATAAGAGTGATCTCTTTGGCCACGGTTGACGGAGGCCACCGAGTTCATGGAGGGGCTTATTCCCGAAAAGTGTGCTTTGTTTGCTTTTGTCTGATCCAAAAGAAAGCCAAATGCAACTAAGGAAAAGTCCTTACCAGAAAGTTTGGAGATTGGCCCGTGCTGTCCTCGGCGGACAGGTCGCTGACGTCATCCATCACGTCCGAGTCAAGCTGACAACATTCTGTCATCCTGTCACAACAGGAATGGAAAGACATGGACACATTACAAGAATGGAAAGACATGGGACAACATGGACACATTACAAGAATGGAAAGACATGGGGACAACATGGACACATTACAAGAATGGAAAGACATGGGACAACATGGACACATTACAAGAATGGAAAGACATGGGCGGCCACGGTGGAGAGCCATCGTTCAAATAACAAAAGACTAGAGAGTCAGTAAAGGGCAAACAGTATCAAAGTATCAAACATGCTTCTCGAGCCACACCCCCTCCCTCACCGAGCTGGATCAGAACATCTCTGCCTGTCACAAGTCAAGATTATAAAAACATGGTCCGAGGACGCCAAATATTTTAGAATTCAGCTAGCCTGGATGTGACTTTTTATACTACTATGTCTTTGTTGTTGTCTTTTCGCTGAGAAAACACACTTTGAAAAGCTTGGAGTAGCACCACCAATTTCGTTAGACGCAGCTGTGTATGATGACAATAAAGCCTTTTGATTGGATTGGATTTGAAAAGGCTCATCAGCAAAGCAACACTTGTCGACACCAGTCATTTGCGGGACTTAAAAACACTCACAAAAGCAGAACAATGGCATCGTAAAATGTCACCGAGCGACTTTGGCGCTTACCTGCCAGCTCCTTTCTACACATTACAGGGGCTTCAAATGAAGAAAGGAAAATGAAAAGCCTAAAAGGTAGTCCGAACACTCACAAGTCACGAAGGCGTTGGAACTTGGAATGTGACAACAATGAAAAAAACGGATGTGAATGGGACTAGTTTCAAATCAGCCAATCGCAGCACATTTTCTTCCTCTATGTCCAATACGGTATTTGTTTTACATTACTGACGTCTAGTGGACAATAGCTGAATCTTGACAGCTCTCTCTCTCTCTCTCTCTCTCTCTCTCTCTCTCTCTCTCTCTCTCTCTCTCTCTCTCTCTCTCTCTCTCTCTCACACACACACACACACACACACTCTCACTCTCTCTGCGCCCGTCACCAATAACACTTCATTATTTATATTTAAAATAAAAATATTTTCACCCATTTGCGACAAAAAACGTTGACGTGACATAAATGACTTAAACACATGACTTCAACACATGACTTCAACGTTGCAGTTTCGTCACGAGCATGACAACGACGACGCGCATCGATGACGTAGGCGGAATCGCCACCTCGCTCACGTCCAAAACAACAACAGTTCTACGCCAACAAACGCCACTGAATTCGGTCCAACCGGTCAGTTCACGCGATTCGTTGACTTTTGACGCTTTGTGGTTTTTGCGACCGAGTTTTATGTCTCCCTTAACGCATTTCGCGTTGGCTGCGACCAGCGTCTTGTTTTGCTAGCGAACTAGCAAGTCAAGACCACTGGAAGGATGCGAGGCGTGTGTACACGTCTGGCTCGTTTATAGATACATACAAGTGTCGATATTTCCCGCGCCTTTTTTTGGGAGTTATGTATATTTACCACGTAATCAGTTCATTGACTCAACCAACCCCCTCCCACCCCCCGGGGACTTGCATTGTCAATGGCGCTGAAAGTTAAGCATTGACTGGGCTTCAATCCTCCGAGTTTAAGTGAATTGCATTGCAAGTCTATGAGTTCAACTGAGCTTTCGTGACCGACCCCTACAAAGATGGCCTCGGGGCGGCCATGTTGCTGGGGGCGACTCTCCCGTTAAAGCCAAAGCGTTGTCATTCAAATCAAGTCCCCACCGCTTTATTTTTTCATGGCGGACGCTTGGTATCATTTAAGATTAAGACAAGTGAAATTTCTGACCTCCTCCGCGTTCAATATCTAGCCAAGGTCACGGTGCCGTTGTCTTTTTTGTTTGTGCGTTGCCCCTAGCGGTGGTCCTCGCCCGCCATGGGACCCGAGCGAGTTTTCCCGCCTTGCGAGGACGACGACAAGAGCCCCCGCGACGGAGGGCCGGCGTGGAGCGGCGGCGAGGACGAGCAAGAGGACGATGGGGCGGGCTACTCGTACCAGCCTCTGAGTCAGGACGCCGACGACGGGGCGCACGGCGCTCTCCAGCACAGGATGGAGGTGAGCGGTTTTGCGCGCCGTGGCCCAGAGCAAGCGCCGCCTTCCCGCGTCAAGCGCCGCCTTCCCGCGTCAAGCGCCGCCTTCCCGCGTCAAGCGCCGCCTTCCCGCGTCAAGCGCCGCCTTCCCGCGTCAAGCGCCGCCTTCCCGCGTCAAGCGCCGCGTTTTGCCGCCGCAGGTGATGGGTCTGCACCTGCCCGAGGCCCCGCCCCAAGACGGCGAGGAGGAAGACGGCGAGGAGGCGGAGGCCGAGAGGAGCCGCGCCTCCATCCCCATGGATGCCGGTCAGTTGTTAGCCGGCGACGGACGACGGGGCCCGCTTTCCGTGACGGAAGGGAGATGACTGGCCTTTTTCTTCTTCTCTGTATTTCTTCCTGGCTTCAGCCCACGTGGAGCTGGTGAAGCAGACCATGGCGGCGGTGGCGCTGCCCACGCCGGGCGTGCCGGCGTGGGCCCAAGAGATCTCGGACGAGCAGTGGCGCGAGCTGGTCCGGCGCACCTTGCGGGCCCGCGGCCACGCCGACTGAAACCACTTTAACGTGGCGGCCTTTCTTTTTCTTCCCCTTGAATATATTCTTTTATATTGGGACCCTATTTGCACACTTTGACTTTAAATAAGCCAACACGGTGGGGTGATTTTTCTCTCAATAGATCATGTGTACCAATTTCCTTTTTTTTTCTCTCTTTGTTGTTTTTACAAAGACATTTTTTTCCTGCAAAAAATGTCTTTTAGTCTTTTTCCAAAAAAAGAACAACTGTGTCAAATAAAGTTTTTTTTTCTCCCCCCCCCCTTTAAGACGATCACCTAGATTGAGATGGTTTGGGTGAAAATAAGGAGGCATAAAAGAGTGACTTGGTTGGTTGGTCATGTAGCATACGTATACGTATATTGTGACTTTATTGTTTACATTCCATCCATTGGCTTTTCTGGTCTTTTGCATTTTGACACAGGTGAGGACTTTTCACAACAAGAATAATGTCGCGCCTCGTCATATTTTGAGGAGTAAGAAAAAGTCATGACATTGAGCTTCAAATTGGTAATACTCGCACGCCTTTTTTTTTTTTTTTCCTCCCCTGGTAACACGACGGCGCCTGACTTTCTGCCTTTAATCTAATGACTATTTGCCACGGTCCTATTTGTCTTTTTTCCGTCCCCCGGGGCGCTCTAGTGTTAGCGCTGCCGCTACTACGGCTACTACTGCGTGGCTTAAGCGCACCTGCAATCCTCGTGTGCGTCGCCCGCCCTTTCAGGAGCTAACGTTTCAAGGTTCTCGACGACTCTGCCGATATTTTGGCAACGGCCTCGGAGGGAGGGCCGGCGAGGCCGCGGGCGAGGCCGCGGGCGAGGCCGCGGGCGGACGCGTAATCGCACGTCACCTACGGGTGGGGAAAGAAAAAAAGTCAACAGACGGCGAGGGGCGGGACGACGGTGTGTCTGTCTGTCTGTGTGTGTGTGCGTGCGCGTTTCCATGGCAACCGTATTGCTGTGCGATCCAGAGTCAACTTTCCATCGGCGAGTTGAGATCTGGCGCCCGGTTAGCTGAGGGCCTCCTGGTTGGCCGTGAGGAAATGCTCCGCCCTCTTGTGCGCCTCCAACGCTTTGATGGTGAAAACGTCCTGCGGGAGCTCCGACTTCCTGCGGCTGGCCTTGGCGTCCGCCAAAGAGTCCTTGGACACCTGCGGAGAGTGCAAACACGGCGGGGGGGCGTCCTTTATTGACGCGCGGCTTCCCTGGCGCCTTTTCTGGACTAGCAATTGGCCGGGGAAGAGACGCAAATGTCTCCATTTGAGCGGACGTGTCTGCTTGTCGCTTGTCCAATTGACAGTCCAGAAAAGCGGCCGGCTACTTACCAGGAGCACTTGGCTGGCCACCGTCTTTTTCAACAGCTGAATGTCCTCCAGCGTGGGAACGTCAACGTCCGCCGTAGGTGCCGTTGTCGTCGTCCCCGCCGGCGCGCCGCACGACTACGCGGCAGATCAAAAAAGAAATAAAATGGAGGGACTGGATGACGAGTCATTTTCCCTCCCCAAAAAATAAAGCCACTGACCGCTTCCCGAGCGCCGAGGCCGGGTGGCGAGGGGAGGAGCCTGTGGCTCTTTAGGGAAAGCAAAGACACCCCGCCCCGTCACCCCAAAGTGGCGCAGTCCCTCCGGCAGCTGTGGATTACCTGTGGATTTTGTCTGGCCAGGTCTTCCAGCTTGCCCCAGGTTTCTTCTCGCTCCTTGACTCGGTGTTTTTCTCTAGCGGGAAGGAAGGGGGCCAATTCAAAGGCGGACTCTGGGATGGCGCCAAAGGGGGCGCCAAAGGGGGGGGCGCCGCAGGGGGCCACTCACTTGTGTTTGTCACTCTTGTACTGTTGGGTGCAGTCGTCAAAAAGTTTCTGGTTCATCTCCATGAAGAGTTTGAGAGCGTTGTAAATGAGGCCGTGGATGGTCCTGAGGTCGCAACAAATCAATCAAATCAAGTCACTTTTAAAACGGGTTGATTTGGGGGGGGGGACACCGACAGCAATATACAAGAAATCTAGCACCGAGTGTCTTTCTTTGATTGGACGGCCTTACTTGTTCCAGTGGCTCTTGGAGTTCTTGTAGAGAGCGGGAAACATCAGCGGCAGGATGCTGGCCGCGTTGTCGCTGATCAAACTCATGATGTACTCGTTGTTCCAGTAGTACAGAGCGCGTTCGGCCACCTGTGCCGGTGGGAGATGGTCAGTGGGAGAGTGCCCTTCCACCATGGCTACAGCCTTACCTGAAAGTGAGTGCTGGACACGCACTTGGCCAGCTGGCGAAAGAGCGGCCGGTGAACTTTGGCAAACTCCGCCGGCTCGATGACGTCCAGGATCTCCTCCAGCTCGTTGAGGAACATCACCTCCTTGGGGCTGTGGGTCTTGGGCCAGAACTTCAGCAGGCCCACGATCACCGCTTCCGTCAGACCGCTGTCCTTCTCCAGGAACTGGACCACGCAGTACGCCAGCTGCCAGGCGTTCAGTTGGGGAAAAGGGACGGGAAGAGGGAGGGCCTCCGGGAAGCCGGCCGCCGTCGCCTCCCTCCTGTCCGCCGGCCGCCTCCCCCCCCCTCCCGTCCGCCACTCACCTGCGGGTGGTAGACGCTGAGCGACTTGACTTTGTGAAGCGGCAGCAGGACTCGGATCAGGAACATTTTGTGTTCTTCTTTCAGCGGAAGAGCAAAGCCGTTGATGATGCTAGCGGAGCGCAAAGCCCCACGCCGGTCAAAAGGGCCAGAAAGCCGTCCGGCGGGGAAACGGGAGGCTTTGGGGCTCACCTTCCCAGGATCTCCAGCAGCTCGGCGATTCCGTTGTGATGTTCCGTCTCGTAAATGAACCTGAGGGAGCGGCGCTCCGTCAAGGCGCTCGCTGGCTTCCCCGCCCCGCCCCGCCCCGCCCCGGCCCTCCACCACGCCCGTACCTGTAGAAGATGTTGTTGATCTGCCGGCGGATGTACGCCCGCAGTCCCAGGAATTTCCCGTAGATCCGGTGCAGGATGGTCTTCAGGAAGTCTCTCTCGCGCGGATCCTCGCTGTCCAGCAGCTCCAGGAGCTGAATCGGAAGGAAAGAGAAGAATTGTCGGAGGGGCTTTCTCCCAAAAAGGGCCCCGACCACCCGCCCGCCCGCCCGCCCGCGCGTACCGACAAGACGAAGCTTTGGTCCATGTATTTTTTGGCCACGTTGGCCTGAAAGTCCGGAGACTCCAAGAAGCGCAGGAAGAACTCGTAAACCAGCTGAAGGAAGATGCGGAGGGTGAGCCCGGTGGGCGGGGCCAAAGCCGGAGCCGTCCGGCCGGCCGGCCCCCGGGCGCACCTGCAAGTGAGGCCAGGCGGCCTCCAGGGTGGGCTCGTCCTCTTCGGGGTCGAACTCGGCTCCGGTGGGATTGGAGGAAGGCGGCAACGTCCGGAACAAGTTGACGGAAAACTGGAGGAGGACAGCGGGGTGGAGCGCAAAGAGGCAAAGCTCGCCCAGGCAGCGGCGCACAGCCAAAATGGCCACCGGCAAAGCCGGGAAATAGGGCACGCCCACCCACCATGCCGACCGCCTCGGGGTACACGGCCTCGGTCAGCGCCTCGGCGTCGTGCGTGATGTAGTCCACCATCTCGTGGAGTCCGGCCCTCTTCACCTCTTTGAACTTGAGGTCGCTGAGCGGGTCGCTGACAAAGTCAAAGAGGACGCAGCACTGCCGCAGCTTCTGCACAAAGAGCTCCTCGCGATCCTCGACCGCCGCGTCTGGGAGTGGGGGGAGGGGGGCGTCGTGGGGGTGCGCTCCGGACCAGTCGGACCACCCGGCTCGTCACGCCCTCCTCACCTTTGAGGGCGGGGAGTTTGCTGAGCTCTCGGTCGCCGCTGACGCCAAAGCGTGACGAGCTGTGACGGCGTTCCTTCTTGACCACTTGAGGACCGGCGCAGTATTTGATCTTGTGCAGCTGAGTGGGCGGCGGCGCGCTTCCCTGCCCGCCGGGACGCCGGCCGGCGTTCTGGAGGCGCGTGTCAAATAGAGGCCACTTTGCCCCGCTCCGCCCATTCCCAGGGTCACTTACCTCGCCGCTGTCGTCCGTGGAAACGTCCTTGGGGGCGCCGCCTTTGCCACTTTTGCCGCTTTCCTGTCCACGTGCACATGGACAACATTAACAACAACAAGGACAACGACGAGAGGCGAAAAAACAAGTTGACGTCAGTCCAGCTCAGGGGTCGGTCAGCGTATGCGGTCCAGACGTTGGCATCTGCGTCTCTCCCCTCCACATTTTAGACAATGTGTTGGGATTCAATTCAGGGGCTGACACTCCTGGTCTCGCTGCTAGACTGGCACTAGCTAGTTAGCTGGCTAACTAGCGAGACTGTTAAGTTAGCTCCCGCGTCCGTCCGGCAGCGAGACTGGCTCTTGATTGACGTCGTCATGGCAACAGCGTGGCTTGACGTCACGCGCGCACCAATTTGAACGATTTAGCGTGCCGCGTTTCTTTCAATTGAATGACAAATGGCCAAGGAGCAGGGAGGGATGGGCGGGCAGTCTCGCGTCACCCCTTGCTTTTGCCATCATTTTTCTCTCTCTCTCTCCTGGTCGATTAGTGGTTAGCTTAGCTTGGGATAGCAGGCTAGGCTAGGCGCGGCGCCTGGCAGTTAACCTCGGCTTCCGATGACGCCCATGTCAGGCGTGAAAAGTGGCGCTTCGACGGGCGACGAGGCTCACCTTGTCTTTCTTGATTTTGTTGGGCATTCTTGCTCGCTCCTTCGTTTTGCGGGCTGTCCGAGACGGGCGTTGCGATGACGTCAAGATCAGGCGTTGCTTCCGGGTACGTTCGCCTCATTGGCTGCCGCCGCTGCCACCGCCGCCATCGTCTTCGTCGACGACGTCGACTTTCGCATCCGCCCAGCAACCCGTGGAACCCCGGAACACTTTTGTTGTTCCAAATAGTCATTCTTTGTCTACACCTGTCACAGCACCAAAATAACCCGGGGCATTTGTATCAAAAGCAGATCACAACCATTTCATCATTTTTTTCATGATTTTTTTTGGGGGGGTCAATTTCAAAAGGAAAATATCCTGCCATTGTAAGTTTCCTTCATGGATTTGTCCCATTTTGAGCATGCTCACCCATCTGGCGTTGACAACAAATACAACCGAGCTTGGAGCTTCTTGTGCGAGTGGCCCTTCTTTCTCACCCGTTTCGTTTGCACAGCCCTGCTTAAAAAAGGTCCCTGGGCCAGGGCCTAAGAGAGAAAATAACACAAGACGGAGTTTGTCTCAAAGTAAGATTTAATCAAACAGGCAGAGGGGAAAGAAACAACTTCCATGGACTGCTTTGACTCTTATCTCAGCAAATGTATCGGGGACAAAATGAGCCTTACGTCACCTTGCAAATGTTCAGGCAGTAAAATCTGAGAAAAAAATGGAAAAAAACCTAACCACGAAATGACTTTTTGGGTCTCCTTCGACATCCAAGCTTTCCCTGTATAACAGAGAAGATAAAACTGCTCCTTGGCGGCGAGATCTCTTAAAGACAAAGCGTCCGCTTTTAACCCTCAAATCCGGGAGTCCTCCTACTGGGACTGGTTGGGCTCGCGAGGCCACCTGGTCTGCGATCGGGTTTGTCGCACGGGGCGGAAGACGGGAGGGGGTCTCTTGTTGACGGTCTTACCCCGGGTCCTGGGACCGGGATCGGGCTCGGCCGCCGGAGGCCTTTCCCAGATTGCGCCGTGGTGGCGAGGCCCGCTTTCCCGCAATTTGACCTCGGCCGCTGTCGCCGTCGGCGGCGGCGACAGCGGCGCGCTCTCCGGACGTTCCCGGCCGGGACTCTCCACGGACACGCTGTGGAGCGGCGCCCCCTCAAGCACGTGTCCGGGATCGCTCTGGATGGACCACACCGATTCGATCTGAAGGTGGAACTCGGGTTCCGCCGGGGGTTTTTCCACTTCTGCCACGGAAGCTTGCCAATCCCGCAATAATGCTCCTCCCCCGGCTTCCGCCTCCAGAGATGCGTCGGAGGCGTCGGTGGCCCGGCCGGCCTCCGGCTCGCGGGATCCGTCGGAAGGGAGGCGATTCCGGGCCTGCGCGGGATCCGTCTGCGGAGACGCTTCGGCGGGTGGGGCCGCCCCGGGATCCGACGCGGGCGCTAGGTCGGAAGGTCCCGGCCCCGGCGGTGGACCGGGATCCGTTTGGGCTTTCACAGGTTGCGACGCGGGCGGACTTGTCAGCTTGGCGCCGTGGGCCGCGGTGGACCTCGGCAGGGACATGGGTCCGGGCTTATTTTTGGAATTGTAGAAAATGCCAAAGAGGTCCTGGGCTTTGGCCGCAGCCAGGTTACTTTTGGGTCTGTCCGACTTGGGGCCTCCCTCCGACGGGCTGAACGGCGGCGGAGGCTTGACGAACACCGAAGGGGTCTGCTCGCTCTCGGGCACGCCCGGAGCCGCCACGTCCGCTTCCGTGTCTGCTTCCGTGTCCCCCGCTGAGCGCTCGGGCCGGGAGGCTCCGGGAGCCGGGTCCAGAGACCGTGCCGCGCCGTAGTCCGTCGTCGTCGCCGCCGCCGCCGACGGGACGGGCGCCCTCGGTGCGCCGGTGGTCGCACTGGATGCGGGTGGGGCCGCTTTGGCGACTTCTCGGCCGGGACTGGGCAAAGCCGGCCTCGGCAAAGCCGGACTCGCCGTGGCCGGACTCGCCGTGGCCGGACTCGCCGTGGCCGGATGGGGAGCGGACAGAGTGTGACCCGGTCGAAGGGTGGCGCCACTAGGCCCGCCGGGACCCGTTCCGAGGACGGACACACCCGGATCGGCTACGCCAGTCCGAGAGGCCGCCTGGGCACAATGGTCCGGCCGTGCGGAAGCCGCCGTCTGAGGATGGTCCTTCTCGACGGGATCCAAAACGGGCGGCGTGGGCGCCCGGGGGGAGGGGGCCGGGACGGGCGCCGCGCTTCTCCACGGCGCCCGAGCTTGCCCGGCCACGGCGGCGGGGAGCGCAAAGCTGGACTGGTTGGCCGCCAGCTTGTGCGCAATCTCTTTGGCGAAGGCCTTGGACTTGGCCAAGGAGTCGTCGACGTGGTCATCCCCGGAGGCGGAGACGGGGGAGGCGGAGACGGCCGCTTCTTGGTCCTCCTTGATAAAGTGGGCGGCCGCTTTGGTGGCTTCTTTGGCCGGCCCACTCTCCCGCTTACTCCAGGGGAATTTGGCCAGATTGGCAGCCGGCAGCCCGGAGGCGTCCTGGCTCTGCCGGAGGAGCTTGGCTCGCATGGCGGGGCTGGGACCGCACAGGATCTTGGGCGGCTCGTGGGGCTTGGCGTCGGCCCGCGCCACGTCCCGACCCGCGCCTTCTTCCGGCTCGCGCTTGTCCGACTTGTGGCGGCGCTCCCGTTCCTGCGGGCGGCACAAAAGGTTTCACGTTAGTGGCTCGGTCAAGAGGGGGAAGAAGGAAGGAAGGAAGGGAGGTTCGGCGCCGTCTGACCCACCTCTGAGCGTCGCCGACGCCCACCGTGGTGGCGTCCTTCTCCAGCCGGTTTCAAAGGCTCCTCCTCCTCCTCCTCATCATGGCGCCGCTCCTCTTGGTCCTCTTGTTCTGGCTCCTCCTCGCTCTGGCGGTACTTGCGGCTCTTCTTCGGTCTGTCTCGGGCGTCCCCGTGGGGGAGGGGCGACTTTTGCCGCTCTTCCTTCAAGCTTTTGGAAGGCGGACCTCGCCCGTCGCCGTCCTCCCGCTCCTCCTTTTGGCTCTCGTCCGACGGCCGCCGGCGTTTTTTCTCCGGCCCGTCGGAGGCCTGCCCGGCCTGCCGGTCCGGGTTCCTCCTCTCTTCGTAAAGCGGATCCTTGTACATTTTTTTCTGAGCAATGAAACGGTGTTTTCAGGTTGGGCCCATTCCCAAATGCTTCCGAGCCGACCGGCTCCCACGTTTTGCCATCTGAATGAGCGCCAAAGCGGAAACCCGGCGTCTCACCTCGTAGTTGTGGTTGTGGGAGGTGGCGGTGACGTGCTCTTCCGCGCAGACGGCGTCTCCCAAAAAGGAGTGGCACAGCTGGCAGAAAAATCCTCGCACGGGAAGCAGGAACTCGCAGCCTGAGTTGGCGGGCCGCGGCAAAAAAAAAAAAGGAAAAAGAAAGAGAGAGAGAGAAAGGATTGCAAAAGGGCAGAGACTTGAAGACGCTCCCATTTTCAGCAAACTAAAAAAAAAAAGGAGCCCAGTCCGCCGGTACCTTTGGCCGGTTTGGTCTCCCGCTCCTCCACCCTGGGCGTCTGGCCGGAGGAACGGGCCCAGGGCCGCTGGTGAGGGTCCACGCTCTGGGGACGGACAAACGGACGGCGCCGCGTGAGCGACATGGGACGCGCCGGACATTTTGTTGCCGTGAAATATCTTTGGAGGAGAAAAGGCAAACCTTGCGATGGCTTTTGCTGTGCAGGTGGCTCAAGAAGTCAAACACGGAGCCCGAGGTGACGTTACAATTTTGGCACCAGTGGTTTCCCGCGTCGTAGTACTCCAAGGGTTCGGGGGGCGGGGCAGGGGGCGGGGCCGCTCCCGTCGTCTCCTGCTTAAAAGAGAAAAGTGGCATTGAAAAGCCTCAAGCCCCAGCGCCCGCCCCCGAGCGGGTACCTCCCGTTGGCGCCGAGGGCTGTCGCCGCCGCCGCCGCCCTTGTCAGCGCACGGCCGGGGGGGCGGCTCCGTGGGCCCCAGCCCCAGGAGGAGCGCCACCTGCTGGATCTCGGCCCTCTTCCCCTCGGCCGCCTCGTGCTCCCTCCGCAGGGCCGAGATCTGGCTCATCACGTCCTCTTGCAGGAGGGCGATCTCCTGCAGGAGGGGGTCTTTGTGGCCGTCCTTCTGCCGACGTTTCTTCCGCAGCAGCTCGCCTGGGGGGGGGGGGCGGAGAATAAATGCCGTGGTCTCTCTCTCCCTCCCTCCCTCCCTCCCTCCGTGGCTCGCCCGCCCGCTACCTTGCTGCTTGCGGAGCCTTTCCAACTCCTTGATGAGGTACTCCTTCTTCTTCATGCGTTGCTCTCGTTCCCGCTTGAGCTTCTCGCGCTCTTCCAGGACCTGAAGACCGGCAGAGAGGAAACCGATTGACGTTTTTCCTTTGGAAACTATGCCAGACGCCTCAAATACTGCACTCGGTTTGCGTTGCGATTAGATTTTTTGGGGTTTTTTTTCCATTCACAGACCCAGGCAAATTGGGAATGGGCAGTCCCAAAAGCCACGGCGGCCAAGCACCGACCGGCCCCTGACCTTCAGCTTCTGGCTCTCCTTGTTGTCCTTCACCGAGACGGATGGCGTCGTCCCGCCGACCCGACAAGACTTGGCGCCGCCTGAACCACAAAAAAGACGCTCGGCGTTTGGAGGAGAAAGAAAAAACGCCCACAGGGCCCACTCCCAAAATATTACCGGATAAAAGGTAGAAGACGGGAGGTTCCGAGTACTCGCCTTTAACGCCAGACTCTGTCGGGTACGTGGGCGGGTACGAAATGTAGCTCCCGTACTGGCCGTAACCGGGCGGCGGGTAGGCCGGCGCCGTCGGCGGCTCTCCGGGTAACGTGGCCTTTGCGCTCCCGCCCGGGCTGGGCCGGGCGTCGTCCGAGCTTTCCGAGGAGAAGCGCGGGCGGCGCTTGGCGGGCCTGTTCCCCTCCAGGCGTTCCATGGTCCTGGCGGCCATTTTGTCCATGTCGCTGGCGCCCGGGTCCGAGCCCACCGTCTTCAAAAGATTCTGCAGCTTGCCGTAGTCGTCCGGCGCCCGCCCGTCGCCTGCGTCTAGAAATGCACGTTGTTACAAGTCACGTCCGACTCACATGATCGGTCCCACTATTAGGGAATAAAAAAAGAAGCTGTGACTGTGTACTGGACTTTGCTTATCAGCAAATAAAGGAAATCAACTTCAATGTCCCTCCCGACGAGTGGGACCATTTTGAGACCCAAAAGCTACTCCTAGACCCACCTCCGGGCGGTGGGGCGGCGACGGGTTCTTCAGAGTCCCCGTACAGGAACTTCTCCTCGTCGTCCACGTGGTCCGGCGGCGGCGGCGACGGAGGGGGGGCACGCCGCTCCAGCAGGTCCAGGATCTCTCGGATCTCGGCGTCCAGGTCCGCCGGCAGCGAGGCCCGCGGGTGGGCGCGCAGCGCGCTCAAGACGGCCGCCGCAGCCGCCGGCTCCATCCCTTTGGCCGCCCGCAGCAGCTCCTCGGCCCCCTCGGAGAAGCCCGCCTCCCGACTCTGAAGATGGCCGGACGGGCCGGGAATGGAGAGAGTTCGAGAGTTCGGGCATTTTCCGGAAGGCCCGAGTTGCGGCCGTTTTTTTTGGGGGGGGAACTCACCCCGTGCCGGTGGTGGCCGGGGGCTTTCTTGAGGATGGACTTGACGGGCAGGCAGGAGAGGCCTTCCGTTTCCTTCCTCCGCCGAAGCACTTCCTGCGCGGCAAAAGCCTTGCGTCGTCGGCCGTGTCCGGATCTCCCCGAGCTGCTGCTGCTGCTGCTGCTGCTGCCACCGGTGCTGGTGCTGCTTTTGCTCCTCCGCCTCCTCTTCCTCCTCCTGCTCCCGCTACTGCTGCTACTGCTGCTGCTACTACTGGCGCTGCTGCTGCTGCTGCTACTACTGCTGCTGGTGGGACTGCGCGTCCGGCCCCGACCTCTGGACCTGGATCTGGAGCCGGAGCTGCCACGAGCACAGCTGCGGCTTTTGCTCCTCGCCCGGTTTTTGCCGCGTACTCCGCCGGGCTCTCTGCGTGGACAAACAAAGGCGCCGTCTCGGTGGAATTGGCAAAGAGGAAAGGTTTCCAAAAGTCAGCGTCGGCTTCACCTCGCTCATTTTGGCGAGCGAGCCGGCCGGGGCTTTGTGTCGCCGCACTCGCCGACGGCTTCGGACGTCGTAGACTTTTTCAAAAGAGACAAGCGAAGACCGTGCGGGTAGCGACACCAGTGGGTACCGTACCTGTCGTGATGACGCGACGCGGAGCCGGTCAGCTCGTTGCCCACCGTGATGACCAGTTTGTGGTCGATGGGAAGACGGTGACGGGGCGGCGACGGCGGCGAACTCTGCGGACAAGACAAACGCATCATCTCAATGTTGGGGGGCAAAATGACATTAAAAGCATTCCATCCAAAACATCTTTTCCATTCGGCATTTTTGGAATGATATACAAAAGGTGATTCGCCTCCTAGAATTCAAACCGAAACAAATGCTCAAAACTCGGATTTGTTTTTAAGGGTGTTGGTGTTGGCTCGTAGTGTCGAGCGTGCGTTCTTTCTGACCTGTCTCGGGGAACCGTCACCGCCGCTGGGACGGTATGGGCCCCCCCGGTAGAAGCCTCCATGCAGGGGGGAGCGTCGGTAGTCGACATGTTCGCGGGGGTGATAATCCGAGTAGTAGGGGGGTTGGTCGTCGCGGTTTCGCTCGTCTCCGTGGCCCGCCGAAGGGTAAGGATGAGCGCAGGGCTTCATAGTCGTCGTCGTCGTGGACGACGACGGTGGCGGCGACCCGTGGGCCTCGAAAGGCGACCGGTAAAAGGCTTGCGGCGGAGGCCGACCGCGGAACATAGTTGGCCGTTGCAGCTGACGGACGGCCGGTCCGATTACGGTCCTTCCGCACTCTTGGAGGGGGCGTCTCGAGCCGGAGGTAATAGCGAGAGAACAACGTAAATAAGAGCCCCAGCTAATGCTAAATGCTACTTTAGTGCATTGGCGCTCGTCTGCGTCTTCTTCGACGGCGCGACGGCAAATGGAGTGAGAGGAGACGGCGCTGGCGCCGCCACCCAGCGGACGGCGGAGAAACTTCTGGCGTGGCTGCTTCCATTGTGGAGGATGTATACGCAACACATACTATGACTATTTGCGCAACACATACTATGACTATTTGCGGTCAATAGGATTTTTCCAATTTTATCTCCACGTCCAATCATTGTTCCCATTTACTTTATGATAGAAAACAAACAATCATTCAGATCAAATCATAGCAAAAACTAAGCTGAAGTGATGTATTCATTTTCATTTTCCTGCTTTAAGACGACTGGCTTTTGTTTTCAACAGCTATTTACCGGTAATATTAGTAGTGTTTTCACCTAGTTTGGCATCATTCATTATCACTCAGATGACTTTCTTATCGTACTATGACGCCTTTTTATCATATATTGCAACACCCACAAACAACCAGTAGTGACGCACCATTGAGCTTTATTTGGGAAAGACATAGAAAAAAATATATATAATAATAACTACAGAGAAGCGTGGCGTAGTCCCACGAGAGGCAAAGAACCAATGCCGCGGCGAGGCCCAGTCCAACCAGCAGTCGGGCTTGTGAGGCGGCCCCCCATTTTTGGCGCCCCATTTTTGGCGCTTACCGTTCTGGACTGCTGCCTTTGCACTTGCTGTCCAGGGTGGGAGTGCGGCGCTTTTGGATATCCGAATTTGTCTTTGGACGGGGCCGGACTGCGACCGAAACTGCGGGACTTGTCCCGCGATCGCGGATGCTTGACCGGCGTCTTCGGCTGCTCCTTCCTTGAAGGCCAGGAGAAGGCGGTGGTTCGGAAACCTAGCCGGCGGATCCGGGGGACTCACTTGGCGTCTCCCGAAGTCGCCGGCGGTTCGGCCGTCGTCTGAGGAAAGAAGCGGCAATGGCCCGTTGATGGCGTCCGCGTAGGTCGCCCTTGTCAAAGTGGCGGCCCGGGGGCCAAATCTGGCCCGCCGCCTCATGTTGTGCGGCCCGAGAAAGTCAATGGTGGGTGCCCACTTTCTGTTTAAGGATCAAATTCAAAACAAGTTTATAGATGTAGATAACATTTTCTGATTTGCCCCCGTTATAATTTTTGATTTGACACAATGCTTTTTGACCTAAAAACACCCCAAAAAAAAAATGAATCCAAAAATTGCAACGATTGATTTAAAAAGGGGAAAATGGGGAAATGTAATATACATCTATAATTTTCATTCCAATTTGTCTTGGCCTTATTTCTCAGTAATGCGCGTTAAAAAAGAGCCAAATGAAAAGCTGGGAGGCATCCACGCCAACTGTTTATAGTGACAGTGGCTTCTTCTTCGTGGCTTTTTCTTCTTCTGCGCAATGAAAAGCAGTTGCGTTGGTGAGCGCCGTTTGCTGACGAAATACGCAAACTGCTCTTTCATTCTTGACCGGCGGGCACCCTTTCATCTCATTTCACTCATCCAAACATAACAAATCCCTACATTTCAAGCTGGCGATTTGATTGGCCTGCAGTGAATGATGAAGATAAAGGTCTTATGAAATGGCGAAACAACAAAAACAACAACAACAACAACACAACTCTCATTTCTTCGTTTTCTAGCAATTCCACTTTTTGATGATCACGTCTAGCTTGTTTTTTGTCATTATTTTTTTTATAGCGCACCCGTGGATGGGATGCTGGTTAGATACGAGACATGGCAGATTGTACAAAGTAGCAAACTCATGGAGGCGGTCAAAACAACCCACTTGAAGACAGAGTTAGGCGATTTCTTTTATTCATATGGAAGCAGGCCAAGCTAGGCTGGGCTAGGCTAGGCTAGGTGGTGGCGTTCCCATCCAAGTCCGTGCCGCGCCGGCCCATTTCCAAAAGGTGCCTTGAAAGAGTCGGCTTCCGACGCGCCGTCCGACCCGTCGGAAGCCGGCCATGTTTTTTTTGGCGTGGGCCCACGTCTGAGGCGCGTGCACTTTTTGTTTTGCGGCCGGGGCTAAAGGCGCAAATGCGGACGGCGTCCATTAGTAGCTTTTACCCACCACCCCTGACCTTTGCTCAAGTGGGCTCGCGCACGGGCGGGGAGTGCGTGTGCATTAAGAATAATTCCTTGCCGTCGCTAATCTGGGGCGGGCAACAAGTGAAACATCTCGCCGGCCGTAACCGGGCTAAAAAGAGGGCCATTAGAGGCAAGATAAGAACTTAATTCACTAATCATTCAAAGACATTTGCCGAGAAAAGGTTTGGTGGGGGCAAATGGTGGGACTCCCCCCCCCCCCCTCCCTCCTCCCTTTAAGATTAAGCGGGACATTATCCCGCGTGGCCGTAATTGCTTGTATGAACTACTTTAAAAAGGATTGGATTATATCTGGGACAGCGGCCCGGGCTTACGACGCACCGCGGCGCGAGCGAGCGAGGGCCAGCCAGGGCGAGCCAGGGCGAGCCAGGGCGAGCCCGGCCCCAAGCCACGACCGGGGGAACGTAGGGGGTGGGACCATAACAAAAAAAAACAACACAAAAATTGGATTCTATCTGGAACGGTGGCGTGGTCAGGAAAGCAAATCTTCTTTCTTCATTCATTCACGCCGACATTCCGTTGGTACAAATCTGGGAAAATTGGCGGTCGGCGGTGTGCGCGCACGTGTGTGTGCGCGGCGGCGGCGGCGGCTTCCTTTGTGTAATAGCTTTTTATCACTTAATGCTTCTCTAATCTTTCATTACTGTGATGGTACACAACAATAGCGTGCTCGCCAGCACACAAAGACAATAACAATAACAAGGGGAAGGTAATCTACAGATAGATAGATAGCGTCCCAGCACGTGACGGGAAACGGGGACGCCAACCCAAGCGCCGAGAATGGCGTCCGTCCGGCCGGACGCCATTCTTTTTCCAAGAAAGGCAAGGATCACAAATCCTCCCTTTTCCTCCCTGCGTTCATTTCAACAGGGGGTGGGGTGGGGTCTTGACCCCGGACCGGCTCCCCCTAGCGTGGAAAGGCAGAAAGGCCGGAGAAGGTCGGGCCGGAGCCAAGATTCTTGCGTGGCATCTTTTCAATTCTACCGTCGCAACGGGGTCCAATTTCTTAATAACATCAACAAACCAGTCCACTTGTGTGTGTGTGTGTGTGTGTGTGTTTTGCCACTCACGTGACTGTTGTAAGTAGGTCATGTGATCCCATCATACGGATTATTAGGGAATCATTGGAAGGATTTGTGGGGATAATTGAGACTGTGGATCATAATTGGAGAAGATTGCACTTTCATCTTGAGCGTTTCAGGATTACAAGACATCTGGACACACACACACACACACACACACGCAGTGTGTGTGGCCTCGCTATTATTAGAAGACACACAGCACTGCTTCTTTTTGACACTTTCCAACAACAACAACAAAAAGAAGAAAAGGGGACATTTCGTGGAAAATTCACAAGGCCAGAATTGACGCCTGGGTCCAAGTCCAAATGGATTGGACAGCCGCTCTTTCCTCTTGCAGTACGATTTGGATCCTGTTCATTTGAGGCTGGTGACTCCCTGTGTATTTGCAGGGGGGGGGGGTGCCGGAGCCCATCTCGGGCAAACCAAGTGAAATCCAAAGGACCATAGAGAAGAAGAAAATGTTCCACCACGGGCATCACGGTCAAATCCCCCAAATAGAGCGGTAAAGGTGAGCCAGGCGGCCGTGGGCGGAGTTATTGGATTGCCGGCACGCCGTCATCAAATCAAAATGAGATTTTGCGCTAAAAAGCAAAGCTAAATGGATTAAAGGACATGGCACACAAGAAGAAGACAGCGGGCGGATTAGCGCCCAGGCGCAGATTACGCTCCATTATTCTTATTATTCCATTATTATTATTATGATCTATGACTGTTATTTCAGGTCAGACCAATCAGACGGCTTAAGCCGCTTCTTGCAAACACGTGACGTGAGGGAGCTGGCGCCCCCCCCCCCTTTACGGGACCGCCATTGCCGCCGCCTGCCCCTTTGGCGAGACCGGCGAATGGACGGCAGGTCAAAACTGGCCTTTGAGTCCTCTGGCGTGGTGGTCCAGCGGTTCCCAAAGCAAAAACCTGAAGCAAAAAAAAACAAAAAAAAAAAAAAGAGCACCCCGGCCGGGTCAGCGTGTGGTTGAGGAAAAGGCCGCCGGCCGCCGTATTAAACAACTTTGATCGGCGGGCCAGTGGGTCAGTTTAATCATGTTTTGTCATGCGTGGACATGAAACATATTTGTCAAATCAGATGAGATTGTTTGTCAAATCTGCTTTTGTGATTGAAGTGGCGCTAAAGCGGGTTTAGCCGGGACTTTAATCAAATCAAAGCAAACTTTGGGGCCGGCTCTGCCTCCGCATGGCCTTCACTTGCCGCCCGGCCATTTAGACGTCCCCCTCCGTCCGTCCGTCCCGCCGCTCCCGCCGCTCCCGCTTTTGAACGGCGGCGGTACGGCCCAGCGCTCGCCGGGTGGCCAAAAGCCACTTCCGGTAGTTGAAGTGGTTGAAGGAAGGAATGGAAATGGCATTTGTCACTTGACACCATTGTTTTTCTTTGGCCTGCTCTGTCCACCGGTCACCATTTTTTTGGCATCGTTGGCCAGGAACGCCCACCCGCCCCCCCTTTTTTTTTTCCAGGGTTGGTTTGAGATGGCGGCTAAATGTTGTGTGCCTTCATTTCCTGATAACTTGTTAATTTTATTGTTTTTGGCCCCCGACGACACGATTAGCGCCACGAGCCGCCACTCAAATCACTTAATGCGCCATTATTGAGGGCAGGGCGGGGGCGTTGGAGGGGTGGAATGGGGGGGTAGGGGGGGTGGACATGGGGGGGTGGACATGGCCCGGCGACGCGTGGCCTCCTTTCGCCAAATGACTGTTGATATTTGCTTTTAATTTAAGCAATCCACGACAAGACTCATTAACATGCGGGCGGGCAGATTAACAGCCTCCAAGCGGAGTTATCCGCCTCTTAACGCAGATAATCCCTGCTAACTTGGATTGGAGGCTACAATGAGATCAAGAGAACATGAAGAGATGGATGCCATGATGGATGCCATGATGGATGGATGGATGGATGCTTTTGCTCGTGGATGCTTGCTTTTTTGTTTTCTCCTTTTGGCTCTAAAATGTCATTTGTGGGCTCATTTTGAGGATCATTTCAGTGGCTTTGTTGGGTCAATGGTCTTCCTTTTTCGGAATTGCGAGGTCCCTTAACCATTGACCCCCCCCCCCCCCCCCCCCCCCGGCCGCCACCCTAACGAGCGAGAGACCGCCCGGCAGAAGGCAAAATGGGCCGGATCTCTTACTTTGCTCAACGGACGGCAACAATTGAACAATGAATTGTCTGTCTGGCTGTGTAGAGCCCCCCTAAAATCGCCCCCAAACCCCGCCTCTGCACACCCACCGAGCCACCCGACACGCGCGCTGCCCCACTAATTATTCATAAATGCACATTTATGCAAACGCTTAACCTCGTTGGGGCGTGAAAGAAGCGGGGGCTGTCTTATTGGCTTTTCCTATCATCTATTTGCATAGGGCCAGCCACGATGCTAATGGCCACTGAGCAGCCACCTGGAGCTGGTCTGCTCCGACGCCGGGCATCTCGCTAATTAGCGGAAGGACGCCGTTCTACAGCCAGTTGAACGCTCGGCCTACTCAAACACACCCGCGCTCTCTCTCTTTTAGTCGCCGCCGTTGACGTCGGTGTCGGCGGTTTGGGGCGTCGGCGGCCACGGTCGGCGTCCGCTTCCAGGGGGACGCAAACGGACGCACCAAGCGGAGAGAGTAAAGCACTAAAGACGTTAGGTGGGGGCGCTGGCTGGCCGCTGACCGTGGGGGTCAAAGTGGCTGGACGGGTTTAAAAATACCAACAAAAAAAAACAACAACTTTCCTGACGGGTTTAAAAATACCGCCCCCCCCCCCCCCCCCCCCCCTCCAAAAAAAAAACAACAACTTTCCTGACTTGAATCCAGACTTTTGTGTTTGCCAAATGACCTCCTCTAATCCCGTGCATTTTAAAAAGCAATTAGACTCAATCTTCTTATCAGATAATTAAAGCAAAATGAAGCTTGTTTTTAGTTTTGCTTTAATCTCTTTCGCCTGAATCACCCCCCCCCCCCCCCACAACCAGGCCCCCATAACCAGGCCCCCCTCCAAGCACCCCCCCCCCCCCCTTCTCCCCCATCCATCCCAAACGCTCTCTACCAACAAAGCCACTTGGACACAATTTCAGGTCTAAATTGAGCGAGCAGGTGGCTCACGGAAGGAGACATTGGCAAATGTGGACAAATGGCAGTCAAAATGATTGACAGCTGAAAAGTCCCAAAAAGCTTGCAATGCCAAAAATGCAATAGAAGCCAAAGCGACCAAAGACAAAACACAACTAAAAGAGCACAAAAAGAAAGGTGAAAAGCTCGGAAAACAAAGTCTGAAAACAAAGTCTGCTCCGTGTTGGCCGGGATGGGCTCCAGCGCCCCCCGTGAACGCCACAGAAAGCCAATGAATAGCGAGACGATATGATGATTTTTTTACATTTTTTTTTACCTTGCTATTGACTTGACGTATTTCATTCCTTGTTAATTATTTCTTGGACGGATTGGATGGCTTGAAATGAAAAACAGGCTTTTGGCAATTGCTCCAATTTTATCATCCCGCTTTTCTTGTAATACTTTTTGTTCAAATGCAATGTCTAAAAAGTAATAAAAGAATCATTTGTGTGTGTGTGCGCGCACGCACGTTTGTGTGTGTGTGATGAAGATGAAAAATGTTAGCGCACGCGCAACGGCCCAAATAATCCTGATCGGATTGAAACATTCAAATTGGTGCAATTAATCCTCCCAGATTGACACGAGAAGACGGGCCCCGCCCCCTCCCCGGGGCCGCGTCCGGCCCGCCCATTGGCCGGCGGCCCCGTTCCCCTTTGGCATAAATGCGGCGGCGGGCGGCGACGGGCGCGCGTTGCCGGGCCATGTCGGACGTCGCGCGGGACAAAGTGGGCTCGCCCCAAAAGCCAACGCGCCTTCACGCGCCGCCGGGCCTCCGCTCCAAAGGCTTCGCCATCACCGACCTGCTGGGACTGGAGTCCACGGCGGCCTCGGCGCCGGGGGGCGAGGTCCGTGCCGCCGCGGGACTTGGACCGGGTCTGGGTCAGGCTCTGGGCCAGGGTCTGGTCGGGGGCGGGGGCGGCGGCGGCGGCGCCGCCTTCCCCTTCCCGGGCGCTTCGCTGCCGCTGGGCCTGGGCTTCCTGTGCAGTCTGGCGGCGCAGCAGCCGGGGGCCGGGACGCCCTGCTTCCTGCCGGGTCACCTGCCGCTCCTGCAGAGACCCGACGGGCGCTTCCTGCACTCCGCCGCCGTCGCCGCCGCCGCCGCCGCCGACCCCCACCGGGACATCTATTCCGGTGAGCCTCCCGGCCGCCGTACCGAGCCTTCGGATGATGAGAAAAGTTGTTTTAGAGGCGGTTTTAAAAGGGAATGACGGATGTCCCGGGCTTAGCCGTTAGCTTAACGTGTACGATGACCATAAAGGCTTTTTGGATTGGCTTTTCCTCCTCCCGCTGACCTTTTGACTCTCTGGGCAGACGAGGAGGTCCTGTCCGACCACAACGAGTCCAAAAACTGCTCGTCTTCTCAGAAGAGGAAGAAGCGGAGACACAGGTGAGTCAGCCGCTCAGCCAGCATAACAACTTTAGCTCATCTCATGTGCGGAGGAAAAGTTGGCTAGCTCTCTCTTCTCACTCCTTCCTCCTTTTCTAGACACTCATTTGAAGTAGTATGGGCTCTATTTTGGAAATGACGATTCGCTCAATGAGCAACAGTTAAAACACAGACAAGAACCCTTTTTCTGACCTCACATAACTTACTTTATCTTGCAACCTAACACAGGACCGTGTTCACGTCGCACCAGCTGGAGGAACTGGAGAAAGCTTTCCACGAAGCGCACTACCCCGACGTGTACGCTCGAGAGATGCTAGCCGTGAAGACCGAGCTGCCCGAGGACCGCATACAGGTGGGCGACCTAAAAAAAACACACACAAAAAAAACAAAACGGCTTTTGAAAATGCGTCCGTTTGTCCGTGGCTAACAAATCTCAATTGAGATATGGAAAAAAAAAAGTCGATACATTGTCCGCTATTGACAAAGATAGACTGTCCGGTGTTGACCGACTGGGGAGGGAGGCTTGGGCGGTCCAAGTGGTTTCGGCAATGCTTCGCCCTTCCGCTAGAGGGAACCAGAGCGGCGCCGAAATCCCTATTCTCAAGCGTTGCATTTATCTTGTTTGTTGGTTGACTTGGCTTCAGGTGTGGTTCCAGAACCGCCGCGCCAAGTGGCGCAAGCGCGAAAAGTGCTGGGGCCGCAGCAGCGTGATGGCCGAGTACGGCCTCTACGGGGCCATGGTGCGCCACTCCATCCCGCTGCCCGAGTCCATCCTCAACTCGGCCAAGAACGGCATGATGGGATCCTGCGCTCCCTGGCTGCTCGGTGAGCCGCATGCACGTCAGTGCCACGCACGCACCCAAACCGGTAAACCGGGCACGCACGCACTCAAACAAACAACAAACCGGTAGACCGGCTCACTTTGACATGACGGGCCACTCCCAAAATTGTTCCCATGGCCGTCACCGACGGCTCGGATTCCGTTCGGGATCCGTTCGGGATCCGTTCGGGATCCGTTCGGGATCCGTTCGGGATCCGTTGGGGGCGGCGGCGAATACGTCGTCTCTTTGTCCCAGTTAGAATGGTCCAAATAATTGGAGTTTGCACGGTTTGTTTTGTCAGGAATGCACAAAAAGTCTCTGGAAATGTCCAAGAAGACGTGTCGGCCAGATCCCCCAGAGTCAAAGTGTTCTCCCGACGCCCTGCGCCACGCTCCCGACGCCGGGGAGGCGGAGCCCGGGGGTGGCCGGGGCCCGGACCACGAGGACGAAGATGAGGAGGAGGAGGAGGAGGCCATGGACCTGTCCAGCTCGTCCAAACAGCCGCAAGATGACGGGGAGCGGCCGCGCTGAGGAGGACGCCGTCGTGGCCGCCTCGTCCACAAAGACTGCGATAGCCGCCCGTTAGCGTGCCGCCGGCCGGCTGAGCGGCGACGTCCCTCCCACGACATTTTTGTCTGTATTTACGGGTCGACACGACAGGCGGGGCTGCCCCGCCTTTGCACTCGTGTGGCCGTGCCGGTCGCTAAGATGGCGCCGGTAGCTGTCGAAAAACATTGTACTACTCTCCAGATTTGATGAATCTTCCCGCTGTTCCTCGTTGTTTTTTTCGACAGAATGCACGAGCTGTTCACGTGCTGGTGGCCGGGGGAAAACCTTTGAAATGGGTCCGAAAACATCTTGCCGTTGTTATATTACCGTTTGTCGACCAGGTCTACGCGACTTTTGTCCTTTGACGTTAGCTCGCTAACGGCACAATAGTGCGCCGTCTGTCCTAAAACATTTGACCAGTATTATTGTCATCGTGTTTGCGGGCAAAAATTGCTCGACCCGTTAGCCTGCCAATGGCTAAATGCTAAGTTAAGGCAAACGTGTGAATTTAAGCAAAATGCTAAGTTAGCACGGGCGCTTGCAATTTGCCGTGAACTATGGACAGCTTGTGTTTGCATAAATTGATTCTATGGTCCATTTTTACACGTCTTGTTTCCGTTGTGTCTGATGTTAAAATCCTCTTATTATGGAACTTTTTATGATGTGGCAGCTGCAGCTCAATACAAATATTTTTGGAATTCCGTTGGCTTCTTCTGTACGAGTCGCTCAATTTAGCTCACTGATCGTGAGCCAAGTTAGCAAAGTTTTCCCCATAAAACCCTTTGAACGGGCTCAGCAAGAGCGGCGCTTTGATGACGACACACGGCTGTACTAATTACAGCTGCTGACCACCGGAGGGCGATGTGGTGCTCGCGCAAAGTAACATCTACCTTGACACTGAACGGCGAGGAAAAAAAGGGCCTCATTCGGGGACAATAACATGTCCAGCTGTTTAGTGGGGCGGTTCGGGAGACCGTCGTCATTGCTTTCTTGGCCAAGCGTCGACGCTTATAGCTTTTATTTTGTAGTCTTAGGAAACACCGTCGATTCGAGCGGATGTGCTACGTGGGGGCGTCACGGCGGCGTTTCCGGAAGAAGAGGACGGGGCAGGAAAGGTTTGGGTGGGGGGCGTTCCGAGCTAAAGCGAGCGTTGACCTGAATTGAGCCGAGTCGAACCGAGCTGAACCGAGTCGAAGCCAAGCGAACCGCCCAACAACATCCCCTTCATCCAAGCAGCATGAACGAGACGGCGGGCTTACGCTTCCGGAGGCAAAACAGGAACAACGTCGTCACGGACACGCGCGCCGAGCACGTACACAGAGGCAAGGGGTGAGAAGGAAGGGTCTCGCGGGGGGCGGACTTTTATCGCCGTCAACGGCACCAGAACCGCGTCGCTCGCTCCTTTGCCAATCGGGAGGGGGCGCTCGCGAGAGCTCCCTCCCGGTCCGTTCTTCAGCCAAATAAACGGGCTGCCTCTTGCGCTCCATTTCTCACGGGCACACGTCCAGTCCGTCGGAAGTGCGAGCGAGCGAGTGAGCGTTTGTCCCTCCCACGGATTGGACGTCCCTTTTGAAAGCGGGAAGCATGGCAGTGGCCAAGGAAACGACCTTTCGTGACCGTTGGTGACCGTTCACCTCCATTCACATCAAAGTCGAGCGCTGTACTTGTGGTGTGCCCGCGGGGCGAAGCGCTTTGGATTGACGGCGGTAGCGCGACGGGTTCCACCGTCCAAGGATTTGAGGATTTGCGGCAAATGACGCCACTTCCCGCCCCCTTCCCAGGACCTACAGCGGGCGCGTCTTTCGGGTGACCTTGCTGTCGCTGGGCGGCTTCCTGCTCTTGCCGCTGCTGGTGGTCCTGCTGCTTCTGGAGTCGCCCATCCGGCCCGACGTCCTGCTGTGAGTCGCCGGGGGACTTTTAAGCGTGGAGGGCCGAGGGGAGCGGGACGGGTCGGTGGGAATGGTCCAGAGCGCCGGCCATCTTGTGCTCCGCTCTCCCCGAAACGCAGCCTGAAGGAACCTCCCCCCATGACGGGCTGCTGGGAAGCCAACGCCAAACTACGCCTGGCCACCAGACTCTACGAGGATGCCCTGGCCGGTCCCGAATCCACGGCCAACGTGGGAGGTCAGAGCGGGCCGTCGGCGCCGCCGCCGACGCCGCCGACGACCCGTCGGGCCGACGGCTGACGACGACGCCGCCTCCGGCAGATGTGTTTTACAGCGGCACGGCGGACGGGCGCATCGTCAAGCTGATCGGGCGCAGGGTTTTCACCTTGGCCAGACTGGGAAAAACGCCGTGCGGTCAGTCGCCTCCCGCCTACTCGTCTTTTCGTCCGTTACAGAAAAAAAATGTTTGGATTGGTGCCATCGTTCCACGCGGGTCAAGTGGGCTGGCCTAAAAAAAATGACGCGACGGGGCTTTTGCGCGCGCGCAGGTTCGCCGGCGGACGAGACCACCTGCGGGAGACCCCTGGGGATCCGGGTGGGGCCCAACGGGACTTTATTTGTGGCCGACGCGTACCTGGGCATCTTTGAAGTGGACCCCGACACGGGTGAGACTCGCCGGCGCTCTTAGAAGCCACGGGAACGCCACGGGAACGCCACGCCGGACGGCCCCTTCCTTGCGCTTTGTGACTTTCCAGGCGAATCCACGCGGCTGGTGACGGGGGGTCAGACGGTGGGCGGCAGGAAGCTGCTCTTCATCAACGACCTGACGGTGACGCGGGACGGCAAGAAGGTGTACTTCACCTCGTCCAGCAGCAGGTGGCATCGCAGAGATTACCTGCACCTCATCATGGAGGCCACGCCCGACGGACGGTAGGCAGGCAGAGCCGCGCCCCACGGCCCGCTGGCGGGTCGCCCTCATCGGCCCTCCCGTCAGGGTGATGGAGTACGACGCGGAGAGTGGGGAGGTCGGCGTGGTCATGGACAACCTGCGATTCCCCAACGGCATCCAGTTGCTCCCCGACGAGGAATCGGTCCTGGTGGCGGAGACGGCCATGGCGCGCATCCGAAGGTGAGCCCCGGAAACGAGAGCGTCTGGGGCCGGGCGGGGGGGGGGCGCCGCGCCACCGGGTCAGACGGCGCCTTTGGACGGGCCACCCACGCGCTCCACCGCAGGGTCCACGTGGCGGGGCTCAACAAGGGCGGCATGGACACCTTGGTGGACAACCTGCCCGGCTTCCCCGACAACGTGCGTCCCAGCTCGGGCGGCGGCTACTGGGTGGCCATGTCGGCCGTGCGCCCCAACCCGGGATTCTCCGTCTTGGACTTTTTGTCGCAAAGGCCCTGGATCAAGAAGCTCCTCTTCAAGGTAGTTTTTTTTGGGTTAGGGTTAGGGTTTTGTCTTGGATTAAAAAAAAACAAAAGCCCCCCCCCAAACAAACGTTTTCTTTTGTTCGGTGGCTTTTCTGGGCGTCCAGCTGCTGAGCCAGGAGACGGTGAGCAAGCTGGTGCCGCGCTACAGCCTGGTGGCCGAACTGGGCGACGGCGGCGTCTGCCGGAGGAGCTTCCACGACCCCGGCGGCCTGGCGGCGGCCTTTGTCAGCGAGGCGCACGAGCACGACGGCGCCCTCTACCTGGGATCCTTCCGCTCGCCGTACCTGGCCAAACTGGACCTGGGCCTGGTCTCCTAGCTCGGCCGGTCCGGGACTTTGTGCTGGAAACTGCTAATAAAGCCAGCCCTGCGGGGGGATAATACTTTTAGGGATGGCTTATTTGGGGGGGGGGGGGGGGGGGGGGGGGAGTCTTTCTTTGTAAACGAGGCATTTCCCGGCGGTCCACTTTTGCCATCCTTTTGTTGACGTGTCAAAAGTCCACGTGGGCTTGGTGGAATGATGATGACTATGAGCTGGGACCCAAAGCGAAAGGGGGAGTGACTTTGGTCAATGCAGCCGACAAGTGATCACGTGGCCAAATCGGTATGAGATGCCATGACGAAATGAGGATGAATAAAGTCATCTAATCCAATTCAATGTTTTCCGTGGGACGGGGACGACGCACACTATTTTCGCGCGCGCGACGAGACTAACATGTCCATTAGAAAAGAAGAGTTTCTTACCGTTCGCTCGGCCGTCGTCACGCTTCTTTGCTTCGTCAAGCTGGACCGGAAGCCACTTCCGCACGGACGTTCTTCTGGCGTGGGAGGCGATCGGGTCGGACCCGCGACTTCCGATTGGCCGAGAAGAGCGGCGGCAAAGGCAACGCGTAGGCTTGTGGCATGACGTCACGCACGCACTCACCCACGCTCGTCACAAAGTGCCACCGTGGTGGCAACGGCCGTTGTCTTGTTTAGTATGTGAGGCTGATCCATCTCGCGACGCGCACTTTTTGTTTTGGACGGCCGCTCCAGCGTCCGGCAGCGTCCGGCAGCGTCCGGCAGCGTCCGGCAGCGTCCGGCAATAAGGCCAGCCGTCGGGCAAGGCGGGTAGGAGGGGCGGAAGCCGGAGGGGCGGACGCCGGAGGGGCGGACGCCGGAGGGGCGGACGCAGGACCATGTGGGGGCGACGGCGCACCTCCTTGGCTCCGGCCAACACGGAGAAGGTGTCGATCAAGGCGGAGGCGATCCGGCCCATCGTCCTCAAGTACTTTGAGCGCATCCTCCCGGCGCAGTGGAGCCTCCTGGCGGCCGGGAGCATCGACTCGGAGACGCAGGTGATCCTGGCCGACATGTGCACCGACATCACCCAGAAGCTGTGCGCCGACACCATCCGGGTCATCATCCCCGAGTTCAAGGAGCGCATCCAGAGCGCCTCGGCCTCGGGTTCGGCCTCGGGTTCGGCCTCGGCCTCGGCCGGCCCGGAGATGCGGCTGAGCGTGGAAGGCGAGGGCCTGAACGGCGCCTTCGCCTCGGCCCTCAGCGTCCCCGAGCAGCGCAGCGAGAGCTCGCAGAAACTGGACTCGCTCTTCAAGAGGGAGATCACGCAGAGGGTCAGCCGCACGCTGAGCGGCGCCGCCGGCCGCCTGGCGCCGCTCATCTACGTGCCGGGCACCTTCACCAAGATCGAGGTGCTGGCCAAGATGGTCCTGCTGGCCTGCGGCTCGCTCAAGGTCTACCTGGGCAAGATGGCCTTCTACACCAAGTGCCTGGGCGCCTGCTGGAAGAGGGCCAAAGCCTCCCAGTCGGCCGAGTGCCACTTCGACCTCCCGGAGGCCACCCAGGCCGTGGTGGAGATTCTGCGCAAGTGGACGGACACCGACGACCGGTCCACTTCGCTGCCGTGGGTCCCGTATACCGTGGATTAGTATTCCGCTCTATGGCTCCTTCCCAATGAATTTCCAATTTTCTCTCTCTCTCTCTCACTATCCAACTCCTTCTCTTGTTGTCTCAGGGCCCATTGCGACCTGCAGAAAAAAGCGGCGGAAATCGTAGAGACCATCATCAACGACCTGCACTACCGCGAGTCGCCCGACGAGGGCGCCGCTCGCTCCCCGGCCCCGCAATTCAACCTGTTCCTGATCAAGGACCAACTGTGCGACTTCTTCCAAACGTGCGTCTCTCCTTCCGACGGCGACGAGTCGTCCCGCCGGCGCCACTTCCTCAGCTTCTGCCAGAAGAAGTTTGACGAGCTCACCCGCGACCTGGAGAAGGTGCGCTGCCGCTGCATGCGCACGCAAAAAGGAAAAAAGAAGAAGACGGCGGCGGCGGCGGCGGCGGGAGCGAGGGCCGCCGGAGCCGAGGCGGCGGGGCCCACGGCGTCGGACGACGACGACGACGAAGATGAAGAAAGCCTCCTGACCTTCCAGGGAATCCAATCGGGCCTGGAGGACGTTTTCCGCAAGTCGTCGTCGCCGCCGGGCGCCGACGAGCTCCAGCTGGAGGCCGACGAGTTCTCGCGGGAACTGGCCGACAAGATCTACCGCTTCATGACGGCCAATCGCACGGCCGTGCGCTCGGACGCCGTCTGGAGGAGATACTCGGAGCCGCTCATCCTGGAGGTGGAGCGCGAGAAGCCCCAGAACCTCCACGTTCTGCACAGGATCGTGGAGGACACCTCCAACAAGTTTGTCCAGCAGCTGCTCCTCTGGTTGAAGATGGAGCCCGTCACCAGGCCCAGCCGCGCCGACCGTGTCTACGGCTGCTTGAGCGACATCGACGCCATGGTCGCCGGGGGCGCCCCCGCCGGGCCCCAACACGCCTCCCGGGACTCGGGCGGCTCTCCGGGCTCCGACGGGGGGAGCCCCACCGAGGCGGGGCGAGAAAAGGCCGGGGTCCGGAGGTGGGTGCCAAAGCTGACCTAACGCCGTGACCGGGCGTGACCCCACGTGACCCCACGTGACCCTTCCCCCCCTCTGCCGCCGCCACCACCCAGGCCCAGACGGGTGACGAGCGCGAGATCCGAGAGCTCCCCGGACTCGGAGGACGCTCCGGGAGAGGGGACCGTGGCCAGATCGCGGGGGACCCGGCAGACGGACCACGGCCAGCGCTTGGACACGCCGCCTACCGGCAGCGTGCGCGAGGCCTGGCCTTCGCCGCTGCGCTCGTCTTCCAGGTAAGCGCCGCCATTTTCAAAGCTACATTCCGCCTCGCTTCTCAATGGCTCGCACCCCCTCTTTCTTTCCACCCAGGGCGGCGTCCAAGAAGAAGGGCGGGCGCGAAGCGGAGGTGGACGTGACCACGTACCGCTCGCCCTCCGTCCTGGAGGAGATGGTGACGTCGCTGGTGGCGACGCTGGTGGCTCGCCTGCTGACGCGCTTCCAGAAGGCGCACAAGCGGGCGGTGGTGTCGCGCGACGCGCTGCCCGTCGTCCGCCGCGTGTCCGAGAAGGTCCTGCGGGACCCGCGCCTGCGCGTCATCGCCGAGGTGGACGTGTACGACGCCGAGCGCGTCACCGAGGCGGCGGCGACGGGGCTCCTGCGTCTGTTCCGGCGGGGGCTGGCCGAGGCCTCGCTGTCCGACGCCGGCGCTTTCGACGACGCCCTGCTGAGGGAGCTGCTCGGCGGCCTGCGGGCGTTGGAAGCGCCGCCGCCGTCCAAGAGCGCGCTCTTCATCTCGGCCGCCCGCAAGGCCTTCTCCCGGACTTTGCGCGGGCCCCCCCGGGGCGCCGACGCCGACGAGTATCGCTTGGACGTCGGCTCGCCGTCCTGAGGGCCCCCCCCCCCTTGGGGCCAAAGGTGTCACGGGAAGACGGCCGGGCCAGCCAGAGTAGTGCTTCTATCTTGATGATTAAAAACCAGTTCCTTTGAGGCCATTTGTCTTCTTCCAAAAGCAACCTTAATCTTTGCCGAAAGCCGCGTCGGAGCCTCGGGGCGTCCCAACCTGGCGGCCGGCGCATTTTTCTTCCGGGCGTCGCTTGTCGGCGGCGGATGCCACGGGGACACGTGAGCTCGGGGAGGGACGCGCCTCGGGAGAAGGCGGCCGAGTGGCGGTTCCGGTTAGGCCGGCGACACCCGCCCGCCCCATTCCATCGCCGTGGCCCGCCGCACCCGATTCCCGGGCGCGTATAAAAGGGAGGCTCCGCCCGGCGCCCGCCACCCGGCGACAACATGGCAGACAAGTTGCTTCAGGGACTCAACGTGGACAAAATGCTCCAAAGCGATATTGGCCAGAAGGTTTTGGTGGAAGTCTGCAAAGATAAATTAGGTGAGAGCGTCTGGGTGGGGCCAAACGCCCGAGAGTGGCCCGGGATCCACGGAGCCGCCGGGTCAACGAGAAACTTCATTTGGTCTGCGCCAACTATCCTTTGGCCATTTAGTTTTGTAAGCTTAATCCATAGGCACCGTTTTTTCATATAGTAGCTTCTTAAAAAGTGGATTTTGGGTTGCTTTTATTGGGATCAAGCCAAATCCAGCCATTGAATTGGCCAAGGCTTGCTTTGTCGATTTGTTTGTCCCAATCGCTGGCACTTTGACCGGAGGCGGACTCACGCCGGGCGCGCTCCGTCTCTTGTCCTTTGGCAGAGGAAGGGATCGACATGCTGAAAGGAGGCGGAGCCAAGTCTGAGGAAGGCGAGAAAGGGGGCTTCAACTTGGGCTCCTTCATCGGCGGTAAAGGCGACTCGGAGGACAAGGGCGGCATCGACTTTGGCGGCTTGGTGTCGGCTGTCACGGGCGGCGAGGAGAAAGACCAGGGAGGAAGTCAGTCCTCTGCCGCCGCCGGCGCCGCCCCCGCTTACTCCGGCCTGCTAACTTTATCCGGCTTTCTCAGTTGCAGATAAAGCCGCCTCGGTCCTGAGTGACCTGTTCTGAATAGACGCCAGCGCCTGGCAGAGACGTGGCGCCGTCCACACGCCTCCATTTATGAAATAAAACAAATGATTGGGAAAAAAGAGACTCTGTGATGGCGCTTTCTCCAAATGAAGAACGGACGTCCTTCCGCTCGCTAGATTCATATCCCGCGTCTGCTATGGGGTTTGCCGCAAGGCGTTGGCGTGAACGGGAGTGGAGACTAACCAGTTGCGGGAGGGGCGGCGAGCCGCGTCAATCCAAACAAATAAGCCTTTGTTTAGGGCGGTCCCGCCGTTCGCATCAAAACAAGATTCCGTGCGCCTCGCCGAGAAAACGGGCGGAACGGGTCCGTCCGCCTATCGGCTTGCGCAAAACCACGCCCGCCCGCCCGGCCGGCTGTTTCACTTCCACCTGAGCGAGAGAACAGACAAACAGACACACGGCAAGACGGAACGCAGCCATGGACAAACTATTCGGGGTCATCGCCAGCCACGCGGGTGAGTGTGTCCACCCGTCCTCGCTCGTTGGCGAGCGCCAGCGCTTTAGGGCCAAAGAAAGAACAAATAGGCCAGCCACGACATGACTACCTTGACTTGTGTTTGGGATGACGTTTAAGGGGCTCACGGTCCAATGGCAAACTCCCTCATGGGGAGCTTTTTTCCCCCACGGCGTCATTAGCGTGGGTAATGAACGGACTTTGATCCGGCCGTTTTGCAACTTTAGCGCTCCCTTTCTTTGGCCCTGAGCCAGGCGGGGGAGGCCAAGTCCGGTGGCGGAGGCCAAGTCCCCGTCCGTCATCCACTCTGTGATTTCCGTGTCTCGCTCCGTTGACACACCTGACTCAATCAGGTCACGGGGATCGTTAGCAAGATTGTGGACAGCTTGCTGACGAGCTAGTTGATCATTCCATTCAGGTGTGTTAGAGGAGGGAGAGAGGCAGGGAGGGAGGGAGGGAGAGAGGCAGGGAGGGAGGGAGAGAGGCAGGGAGGGAGGGAGGGAGGTTCGATATGGAAAGCAGAGTGGATGACAGGGACAGGAGCAGACTTGGCCACCCCCGCCGGCCCTAAGAGAAGTCAGAGGTCCGAGTAGAGTGTGACCACACCACGCCGCCGGTCCTTTGCGTGCAGGGGACGCTGTGGAGGACGGCTTGAAGTCGGTTTTCGGCGTCAAGGACAAAGAGGAAAAGGAAAAAGGGGGCATCGGCTCCTTTTTTTCAGGAGGGGGCCCCAAAGACGACAAGAAAGAAGAGGACAAGGAAAGCATCTTCTCCAAATTTTTCGACAGGGGCGACGACGACAACGACGACAAGCCCAAGCGTTCCGGTTTCGACGGTCTCTTTAGCGAGAGCGACCTGCCGGGGGGCGCCGCGGGACAAAGTGGCGCCGCTGGCGGCCAAGGAGGAGGAGGAAGCGCTCCCGGCGATGGAGGTGAGCCCTGCTTTGCCTCCGCGTCCACCGTATCGTCGATACTCGCTCCACGAGGAAGCGCGCGCGCGCGCTGTGGCGTACCGGCGCTATAACACGCGTATTAGCACGTGCCGGCATTCCCGCGTGGACCGCGACTAGCTCGCAATACCCGCTCTTTGTGTGCCTTCAGATTTGCTGGGCGACCTGATGAAGGTGGCGGAAGAATCATCCGGAGGAAACTAGAGTGCCACTTTATCGGCCCGTTTATTTACGCTGGCCGACGTCCTTCCTTCCTTCCTTCTTCAAATCCATCAATACATGTAAATAAAAAGCAGGATTGGGCTCCCTTTCAAAACAATCATTGTCTCCATTAACACATCACACACTTTTTAAACTCGGGCCTGGTATCCTTGGATGTATTTCTTGTTGGGGAAAGTGGCTCTGCTGGAAAAAGTTCATTCAAGAGTCCGTCACCTGACGTCACCCGACCCGACCCCTTCACGCTTGGGCGGCAAGTTGCAGATCCAGCAACGTCAACTCCCGACTGACGGGGGCGCCGTTCTCGTCGCAGACAAAGTGGCTGCGCACGCTGACGGCGCTTTCCCCGCTCAGCACGAGGCGGAGCCTCTCCGTCGCCGCTCGGACGCCGGCGCCTGGAGATCCGGCCCACGTACGTTGAGAAGCCCGTCGACGTCAAGCGGCGCTAAGACTTCTCGCTCACCCGAGTCTTTCTGCAGCTGCTCCGGCGCCACGCCCAGGATCTTCTCCACGCCGACGCCGGGAACCTCCACGCGGACGCGCCGGCCGTCCCGTCGGCCAATCGTCAGCGCGGCCGGCCTGCGGGAGCCATCGTCACTCTCTGATTAACCTCATTGACCCCGAGGTCAACCCCGCCCCCCAAAAAATCAAGCGTTCTCAGGGCCCGCCCACCTGTAGTAGCGGCGCACCAGACCGGCGGGCAGGCACGGGTAGCAGGGCCGGTAGATGCCGTTAGCGTCGCACTCCAGTTCGGCGGCGCAGCGGCCGCAGCCCGGGTAGGTGGTGTCGTCGCTCAGGGCCGCCGCCACCTCCGAGAGCGACGTGCGCACGTCCAGGCCGGGCCGCGCCGTCCGCCGTGACGACCGGAAACCAAAGGTCAGCACGCGCACCTTCAGCGCCACCTCTCCTGAGGGTGCGAAAAGGCCTCGCCTTCAAAATGACCGTCGACAGGCCTTCGGAGGACGGCTCACCCGAGTATTCCTGAGAGAGCAGCGTGTCCACGTCCATCTCCACGGCGCCGCCGGCGGCGTCGCGCAGGAAGGGAGCCAGCCGGGGGTCGGCCGGGTCCAGCGGGCGGGCGGCGCTCCAGTAGGTGGCGTGAAGTTCGGGGACCGGCCAATCCCGCCCCTCCCGGACCAGCAGGAAGCGGACGTCCCAGACGGCGTCGGGACGGCGCCGGAAGCGGGGGAGCCAGTCCAGCGCCGAGCCCCGCAAAACCAGCGCCCCCCGCTGGCCGCCGGCGCCCACGGCGCTGGCCACCGCGTGGCGCTCCAGAGCCGAACGACGCCAAGACTCCGCCTCCGCTCGCCACTCTGCCACGTGGAGACGCCGGCATTTTCACAACGGGGATCGGGGGGCGCGTGGGACCACACCGGCAACCGAGCGAAGCCGGGACCGGAGTCGGACGACGCCCCCTCTCCCCCTCACACCCACCCGTGCTGACGTAGGCGTCTTTGACGCGCAGCAAGGCGTGGACCAGCGAATTGACGGCACGCGCCCAGCGGGGGGCGTAAGGCGGGCCCGCGGGGTCCCGGGGAGGCCGGGCCGGCGAGGCCAGCAGCGAGGGCCGCCGCTCCCCCAGGAAGCGGCACAGGGCGGCCACGGAAGCCGCGTCCACCCGACCGCTGTCTGGAAGAGCGAGCGGGGCAGGTGAGGGTGGCCCACTCTGGCTCCACGCCAGTCCAGATTGGAGCGGCGGCGCACCTCGGGGGAAGGCGGGCGCGCTGACGTGGCCCAAGTGGAGCAGTTTGCTGGCGAATGTGGACTGCAGAACCTTCTCCCCCGTCCAGACGTCCTCGCTGGGCCGCAAGCCTGGGGGCCAAAAGCTCGCGGTGGTCGAGGGGGGGTTTCGTGAGAAACGGGAGGCGGCGGCGGCGGCATACCCGTGAGGAAGAGCACGTCGCCGGCGCCCACGCTCACCGCCCGGTAGGCGGAGCGGCGCCACAGCAGCACGGTGGCGTCCACTCCCGACTGGTCCGTCACCAGCAGGCTGGCCAGGGGCACCCGGGAACCCGCCCGAGGTCCGCGTCTCACCTGCCGGGACGCCAATGGTCACGGACCGGCCCGTAAAGGATGGTTTCCCCGTTGGCTGGCGGGCCCGTCCAAACGGAGCGCCTCGGTCGGCGGGCGCCCACCTGGATTTCCTTGACTTGGCAGGGATGAACCGCGGCGGCCAAAACGCCGTAGGACCGAGCGCCTTGTGTACACCGGGCCAGTAGCGTGGGCCGAGCGCCGGTGCGCTCGGCCCACGCTCCTGGCTCGACCCACGCTTCTGGCCGGGCCGCCTCCGGCTCGGCGGAAACCTCGGGACGGCAGCCCGGCAGACTGGGAGGCTCCTCGGAAGCTGCACACAGTGAAAGGTCAAAGTTAACATGAGGACGACGGGCTTTTTTTCCTTCCTTTTCCACCAATTACTTTTTCAGCCTTAAAAACGACGACTTGAATTATTTTGGGAGTAAGTAGTGTTTTATATATTCAAGTATATTCTCAACCTATTGACATTAGCGTCCAAGTTATTTGTTAACAGGCTTATCTTGAAAGACAGTCTACTCACTACTACACTCTAGCGGTCCATTAAGGTCAACGGAACACACAAATTCTATTCAAAACGAACGGCCACTTTGAACTTGAAAGAAGACAAAAGTCTTGGTGTTTTTCTCTCTTGTAAATAAACGACGTAGTGAGAACGGACCTGGGATCCTATTGGTGTCCTATTGTATCAAATCCATCCCCCAAAACAAAAAAAAAAAGAGCAGGTGGAAAAGAAACAAACGCCAATAGTATTGTTTTCACCCAATCCTCTTTCATTTGTACTGGGGTGCTTTGTTTGGGAAGATTTGAGGGATTGGCAAGTCACGCCATTGCCACGCCAGTGTCCCTCTCCCCCCTTACCTCTGTGCGGGGGCGTGGAAAAGCCCAACGGCGCTTGCGTTCTATTGGCAGCTACGGGGACCAGGCGGCCTCCCCGCCAGGTGAGTTCCAGTCGTCTCCAGCGCGGGGGCCGCGCCTCCTCGGCGCCCGGGTCGGCGGGCCGCGAAGGCCGCTTCCACGCGCCCACGTCGGCGGGGCGCGGGGCCCCCAGGAAGGCCCGGATGTCGGGCCTCGAGCACATGCTGACGACGGAGGAAGAAATGACTGGGCTCATATTGTGGAGACGAGAGAGTGTGAACGGCGGTCCGACGGGAAAAGGCACATTGAGGATCATTTGACCTCATCACACTGTTGTTGTACATGTTTGCATGAGAAAACGAAATCTAATCAATAATAATACATAAGAAAATGCATCCAAGATTAGAAAAAAGTGCACTGAACTGGATGTAAAATAAAGGCAAACACGCACACACACGTACACATCTTTTGAGGCACTTCCTACCTGCTTAACCTATGAAACTTAGCTACAAATTGGCTTTGCGCCAGCGCTACTGAGTGCCTCGATCCTACTTCCCAGTTGGGATGGATTTGATGTCTACAAGTGACTACAAATGGCGCTTGAATGAGCTAGTTGCTACGAGAAAGGAACAAAGCGGCTTCGCCATGTTCAATGAGCACAATTGGTTTACTTACGGGAGACGTGGCGTGACGTTTATGTCAGGCTAGTTGTCGATGGTTGATAGTTGTGGCATGCTAATGCTAGAAGAGGCTAGGCTAGCCTTGGCTAGCCATTAGCGCCAGATGTTATGTTGTCGCCCAGGTAAAGTTGTCAAACAGGAAAAGTGAGTAAAGAAAGAGGAGGAGGAGGAGTTTTGGCGGTTCCGCTCCCACTTCCTCAAATTTGTCGCCCACTTTCTTCTTCTTCTTCTTCTTCTCTTGACTCCTCCGACCGAGAACATCTCAAGTCAACATGTACCCGAGGTTGGTCGGGATGTTGAGCCGGTGCACGACGAGCTTCGAGCGTCGGCGGCGGCTGGCCTTCGTCGCCGCTGGCCATTCACTCCTCCTCCGACCGGCGTCGTCGTCTCGGCCGCCGCGGAACCGCACCTACTCTTCGCAGGTGGACGGCGAGCCCGACTTCTTCGCCATGGTGGAGGGCTTCTTCGACCGCGGCGCCGCCATCGTGGAGAACAAGCTGGTGGACGAGCTCAAGTCGCGAGAGAGCGCCGAGAACAAAAGGAAACTCGTCCGCGGGATACTTCGGATCATCAAGCCTTGCAATCACGTCCTCAGTCTCAACTTCCCCATCAAAAGGGACAACGGGGAGTGGGAAGTCATCGAGGGCTACCGAGCTCAGCACAGCCAGCACAGGATGCCCTGTAAAGGAGGTCAGCAGAGCAGGGCGGCGTTGTGGTCTTTGGCTGGGTGGGTGGGTGGGTGGATGTGTGGCTGGGTGGGTGGGCGTGGCTTTGATATTCCATGGAAGGGAGGGTGGGAGGGAGAGAGCAACCTGAATTCAAGCGGGAAGCCAAGCCAGGTTAAGGAGCTTTGCTTTGCGGGGAGCCATGACTGAAGAGGGTGCCTTAGGGAGGCACGCGGGGAGTTCCAACCCAACCAAGTCAAGCGGGAAGCCAAGCCAGGTTAAGGAGCTTTGCTTTGCGGGGAGCCATGACTGAAGAGGGTGCCTTAGGGAGGCACGCGGGGAGTTCCAACCCAACCGTCAATCTTCTGTCACCAGGACCGACCCTTGTTGTTGTTCTCTGCATTCTTAGGGATCCGCTACAGCTTGGACGTGTCTCTGGACGAGGTCAAGGCGCTGGCGTCGCTGATGACCTACAAATGCGCCGTGGTCGGTCAGTATGGCCGCCGCCGCCGTCGCCTTCCCGTATCGTTGGACCTGGCTCATTGCACCGCTCGCAGACGTCCCGTTTGGAGGCGCCAAAGCCGGCCTCAAGATCGACCGCAAGAAGTATTCTGTAAGTGGACCTTCCTCCTCCTCTTCTGGTGAAATAATAAAAGTGCCAAATGTCCACTTTGCCCGCCGCATGGACTTGCCAGGACATCGAGCTGGAGAAGATCACCAGGAGGTTCACGGTGGAGCTGGCCAAGAAGGGCTTCATCGGTGAGGAGGCAATTGTCTCTCCGCCACACGCCAATAACGGGAGCGCTCGCTTGGGCACGCCGCCCGCCAATAACGGGAGCGCTCGCTTGGGCAGGACCCGGAATCGATGTTCCCGCCCCCGACATGGGCACGGGCGAGCGCGAGATGGCGTGGATCGCCGACACTTTTGCCACCACCATGGGCTACAACGTGAGTGGCGATGGGCGCCCGGCCGGGCTCACGGCCCCCAACTGCGCCCCCGAACTGCGCCCCCGAACTGCGCCCCTCCTGTCCTCTCCCGCAGGACATCAACGCTCACGCCTGTGTGACGGGCAAGCCCATCAGCCAGGGGGGCATCCACGGGCGCATCTCGGCCACCGGCAGGGGCGTCTTCCACGGCGTGGAGAACTTTGTCAACGAGGCCGCCTACATGAGCAAGCTGGGATTGTGTCCCGGATTTGGAGATAAGACATTCGTGGTTCAGGTAAGCTCGCCGCCGGGGCCGGGCGGGCCTCAAATCTTTGCCCCATCGGTCCAAACGCCCCGCCCCCTCCCTCGGCGCTCTCAGGGTTTCGGCAACGTGGGTCTCCACTCCATGAGGTACCTTCACCGCTTCGGAGCCAAATGCGTGGGCGTGGGCGAGATCGACGGAAGCATCTGGAACTCGGAGGGTATCGACCCCAAAGAGCTGGAGGAATACAAACTGGTGGGGACGGCGGGCTCGCCGCCTTATGATGAATATCTCCTTTTGTTGTTGTGGAAAAGCCGGTCTGACCCGGGCTCCTCCAGGCCAACGGGACCATCGTGGGCTTCCCCAAGTCCCGTCCGTACGAGGGGAGCATCCTGGAGGCCGAGTGCGACATCCTCATCCCCGCCGCCGGCGAGAAGCAGCTCACCGCCAGAAACGCGCGCAACGTCAAAGCCAAGGTCGGCGCTTCACTTTTACGCCGTCTGACTTTGACTTTGGCCTTGGCTTCCACTCCGCTCGGCGCAGATCGTGGCCGAGGGCGCCAACGGTCCCACCACGCCCGAGGCCGACCGCATCTTCCTGGAGAGGAACATCCTGGTGATCCCGGTGAGGCCCCGGAACGGCGGTGGCGGCGGCGGTGGCGTTGGCGGGGGCGGCGGCTTTTGCGTCCGGCGCCCAGCTCAAGCTAACCCTCCCGCCGCAGGACATGTACCTGAACGCCGGCGGCGTGACCGTCTCCTACTTTGAGTGGCTGAAGAACCTCAACCACGTCAGCTACGGCCGCCTGACCTTCAAGTACGAGCGCGACTCCAACTACCACCTGCTGAGTGAGTGGCCGGGGCCGCGATAGGGAGGGCGGAGTTTGGCTGGGAGGGCGATTGCGTTCTTTTCGGCCACGTCTAAGTGTCTATGTGTTGATTTTGCAAAGTTCTCTCTCTCTCTGTTGATCATTCACGATTAGAGGGAGCATTTCTTTCACCTTTGGCACGCCCAAAAGGAATTTGCCACGAGCATCTGGGTGTTTTTTCACCTATTAGTTACTCCAGCCCAACCAAGGCAACGCCCATTGCCTAGTTTGTTTGCCAGTCGACAGAATGACAACAAGAGAGCCTACTTCCCTTGACTTTTCTCTTTTGGTCTTTTGTATTCATTTGAACAACCTCCTTCCTCAGTGTCAGTCCAGGAAAGTCTGGAGAGGAAGTTCGGCAAGCACGGCGGCGCCATCCCCGTCGTGCCCACTTCGGAGTTCCAGGCCCGCATTGCCGTAAGTAGCTAGTCTTGTAGATTTTTTTTTTGATTTTTTTTTTTTTATCGCTGACGCTGCCATCCTTATCACGGGGTGCCACCTTTTTGCACATCCGCGTCCCCGAAATACACCATTTTTTTGGTCCAAGTCACCCAAAAGGAATGAATAGCAAGTGGGCCAAGCCAGACCAAATGAACCCACAGCATTTCCCCTTTTTATCTCCAATTTGAACACCCGCACACCCGCCCCCGGCCACAGGGGGCGTCGGAGAAGGACATCGTCCACTCGGGCTTGGCCTTCACCATGGAGCGCTCGGCCAGGGTGAGTCTTTGCCGGCACTCGACCCGCGACCTTTGCCGGCGTCCGACCTCTGCCGCCGACCTCTCCGGCAGCAAATCATGCGCACGGCCGGCACGTTCCAGCTGGGATTGGACCTGCGCACCGCCGCCTACGTCAACGCCATCGAGAAAGTCTTCCGAGTGTACGCCGAGGCCGGACTCATCTTCACGTAGCCGTCCCGGCTCGGAGTCGGAGCCTTTTCTCAAAGGGGCCCATTGTTGACCTGTTACTGTCACGTCTCAGGCTTGGATGAGCTCCATGAAATCCTTCTGACCGCTGGATTGAATTAAAAAAAAAGATGAAATGTCTCTGCTCGACTCCAAATGTCCGTGTGTTCAAGTCAAGGGTAACATAACGCTGAAAACCGCATTCATTTAAATGCCTGACAAAACAAGTACATGCATGCAAGGACACATACTTGTAGAAGCAGAACGCGCAAGAACACGTACCTGGACTACAAGTTCTTGTTTTACCATTACTACTGACAAAGCCTACATTTTGTGCAATCCTTTGAAATGAAAGCCTACTATTATGGGATGTTATGCCTTCATATCAAATCAAAAACATGTATTGTCATCATACACATCTGCATGTAATGGAATGGGTGAAATATTTAACAAAGGTGCTCTTAAATGAGTCCAAATGGTTAAAAGTGTGCACTTTGATGGCCCACGTTTGAAATAGGTAAAAAAAAGGAAGTCTCGAGTTGGTTTTTGACAGTTGATAGCAGGCAGGGCTGGCAAAGGCACATATACAGAGGTGGAAAAAGTTGAATGGATGGGGGTTGGGCCAACGTGAGTGAGGAGGGAGGGAGGGAGACGCTTTTGGTTTTGCTCAAGTCACTCAGCACTGACCGATTTGAAGGCTCGGGGGTTGGGCTGCAAGACAAGCAGCTGATGCCAATCCACTGATTGCACTCGCCGGACACTTAGTATTGCGGAGAGTTTCCTCTCTATGCAAACCAACATTTTGTGGAATCGTTTGTAATGAAAGCCTACTCGTATGGGATGTTAGGCCTTTATATCAAATGCAAAGCCTTTTTGATCATCATTCACAGCTGTTTAGAACCAAATGGGTCAAATATCATTTAATAAAGGTGCTCTTAAATGAGTCAAAATAGTCAAAAGTGTCCACTTTGATGACCCACGTTTTAAATAGGTAAAACAATATTGTCTCGAATGGACTCTTGACAGTTGATAGCAGGCAGGACCGGCAAAGGCACATATACATAGGTGAATAAGGTTGAATGGACGGGGGTTGGGCCAACGTGGGTGAGGAGGGAGGGAGGGAGGGAGGGAGGGAGGGAGGGAGACACTTTTGGCTCTAGCCGTCCACCCACCGAGCTGACCAACTTGAAGCACAGCGGGGGTTGGGATGCGAGAAGCAGCTGATCTCAATACACTAATTGCACTTGCAGGACACTTAGTATTGCGGAAAGCTTTCCTCTTTAGAAGTTGAAAGCAAAGCACCCACTTTTGCCCTTTATTTTAGTTTGTCCAGCCCTGTTAAATAAATGCCTTGCCTTATGGGACATTATGTCTTCCCCTCATATGTCCAATGCTTCAATTTCTTCGAGGTGCTTTTTTCAATGGTCAAAAGTTTGTAATTTTAAAGGGCCACATTTGAAATAGGTAAAAAAATAAAAAATAAATAAATAAAAGTCTTGAACTGGCTGCTGTGTGATTTCCAAGTCATCCAGCAAAGACACAGTTGACAAAATTGAATCAATGGGGGTTGTGTCCAGTGGGGGTGAGGAGGGGAGGGGAGGGGGAGGGCAGCTTTTGCTTTGGCAAGCCGTCCCGAAGCGACCGAGCTGAACTGACTGACAAACTTGAAGCACAGCGGGGGTTGGGCCCTATGAAGCAGCTGATGCCAATCCACTGATTGCAGTCGCAGGACACTTAGTATTGCGGAAAGTTTTCTCTTTACAAGTTGAAACTCAAGTAGAAAGTTTGTTGTTGCCGTTAGCCAAAGCACTCACTTTTGGCCCTTTATTGTAGTTTTTGTCCAGCCCTGTTAAATAAATGCTTAGTCTTTGGGGATGTAACATCTTCCCTTATAAGTCCAATGATTCAATTTGTTGGAGCCACTTTCTCTCTTCATTGGTCAAAAGTTTGCAATTTGAAGGCCCACGTTTGAAATAGGTCCAAAAAACTTGAATTGGCCCGGATCGAGCGAGCGAGCTGACTGGCAAACTTTGAAGCAGCGGGGATTGGGATGCAAGAGAAGCAGTCACACTAAGCTTTATACGCAGCTGTGTATGATGACGATAAAGGCTTTTGAATGGATTTGATTTGATGGCATGCATAATACTGATCATAAAAAAAAAGTCAACAAATAACTTTACAGGCCCACAAATGTGATCTGGCCCACCGGCAATGCTTGGTGGCCTACAATATATAATGTAGTGTGTAAAACTAATTGTAACGTCCGAAAAGCCCGCCGTGGTTTTTACTTACAGAATGTTGCCCTTTTGCGGCGACAACCTTGCTTGCATGGCATTGCCTGCGCGGATGGGAGGATTTGAGCTGCTCGGAATTCCCCCTCGTCTGCGGGGCTTTCCGCCTGAGATTGACAGGCCGGCGGTTGCCATGGCAATCCTTTCCCGCTCCGACTTTCCGCCGGCGCCGGAGGGCGCCTTCAAAATCATGGTCAGTGGCCCCCAAAGTCGAGTAGTTTGGGATCCCGTCCGTCGACGGAGCCTCCGGAAAACGCTTCATTCGTAACCGAGGCGTTAAATAAAGCCCGAGCAGTCGGCACAATCGGAACTCGAGGATGTGCGCAACGGGCGCCGTGACTCCCCGAAACTGATTTTGAAAGCGCCTTCCGGAAGCAGACGTGCTTGTTTCCGAGAGACGATCTTTTCCGTGCTCCACTTTTGCTTTCTATCAACATTGACAAGTTTCTTTCAACAACAAGCGAACGCAGGTAAACTGGCTTTTTTTCTGGTCGTATTTAATCCAATCATATAGAACAGGAATGAACACGAATACTATGATGCAAAACATCTCATTGTACTTGTATAATGACAATAAAAGTAGCCAATTCGACGCTGTGCGTATTAGTATTTACATTTACAAGTACTACACTGTATACATACGAACTGATTGGCAGGATGAAGGCCCAGAATTGGAAAAGACTTGACGTTAATCGCAATAATAGCACTTTGGTTTCAGTGCCACTGACGACCATAGACGTCCATTGAGAGTAGCGATGGAGTGGACGTCCATTAGCGTCAATGCCACTGAATGAGCTCGGCCCATTGGCAGGCACTAAGTCACCTTTGTTTTGCCTACACGCGCAGCAGGATGACGGAATCGCAGTTGATCAACGGCTACGACAACGACGTGAGTGAGATGGAGTCCGGGGAAGAAAACAACTCGATTGGTACTAGTTTAGGACTTGACGACGTGACTTTTGAGTCTCGTCTTTGTTTTTTCCCCACCACGGACCGTCTCAGTACCAGTTCAACTTGACGCCGTACGAGTACCTGCCACCGGTGGACGTGAAGGCGGAAGCTTACGTGCCCGAGACAGGTAGCGGCCAAACGTCAGACGCTTCCCCCCGTGTCGGCTCTAACGTTTCTCTTTGACCTTTCAGCACACGGGCCCTACATCCAAATCATCGAAGAACCCAAACAGGTGAGCGTGGTCCCGCCAGCCAGTAGACCGGGCGCCAATGCGGCGGCTCACCCGCCGACCGGCGGCTCACCCGCCGACCGGCGGCTCACCCGCCGACCGGTGGCTCACCTGCCGTTTCTTGCAGCGCGGCTTTCGCTTTCGCTACGAGTGCGAGGGTCCGTCGCACGGGGGTCTGCCGGGAGCCTCCAGCGAAAAAAACAGGAGGACGTACCCCACCGTCAGGGTGAGGACGTCCGTCCATCCGTTCTCGCTGCCGTATTCCTTTTTTTTTTCCCAGCGCCTGAGCTCTTTTGTTTGTTTTTGTTTTTAGATCAACAACTATGTGGGTCACGCTCGCGTGGAGGTGCAGCTGGTGACGCACACGGACCCCCCGCGAGTGCACGCCCACAGCTTGGTGGGACGCCACTGCAACGACAACGGGACGTGCACCATGGACATCGGACCCAACGACCTGACGGCGTCGTCAGTATCCCCGTCCATTTTTCCCGCCGCCGCGCTCGTACGAATCCCGTTACGGGATGGAAAAAAAAGATAACAGTTGCCGAACGTCCGATAGACTTATTCTTTGTTCCCAAGTGCGGCCACTAGACGGCGCCGTTGTCTTCCCGGGTCCTGACCTGCCGCCGCCCCTCTCAGTTTCAGCAACCTGGGCATACTGCACGTGACCAAGAAGGGCGTGGCCGAGGTCCTGACGCGGCGCCTCCGCGAGGAGTGGCGGCGGCGGCGGCGGCGGGGAGGCTCGGCCCAACCCACGGCCGGCGAGGAGGCCGCCTTGGGCAAAGAGGCCAGAGAGCTGGCCAAGCTGGTGGACCTGAACATCGTGCGCCTCAAGTTCAGCGCCTTCCTGAAAGACAGCGACGGCGGCTTCACGCGGGCCCTCAAGGCCGTGGTGTCCCACGCCATCTACGACAGCAGTGAGGCAATTTGTGGCGGCGGCGCCGCACACGCCGCACACGCCGCACACGCCACTCTGGTCCCATCCCTCCCACTCTCCTCCGTCTGCCGGCAGAATCTCCCAACGCCTCCAACCTTCGGATCTCCCGCATGGACAAGACGTGCGGGTCGGTGCTGGGCGGCGACGAGATCTTCCTGCTCTGCGACAAAGTCCAGAAAGGTGCCGGCGGCGGGCCGGGAAGGGGCCGTCTCGGGGGGGAAAAGCCCCCGTGGGGGAGCGGGTCAAAGAGCACGGCCCCGGGTCACGCTCCCTCTCGGGCAGACGACATCGAGATCCGCTTCTACGAGGACGAGGAGGACGGCGGCTGGGAGGCCTTTGGCGACTTTGCGCCCACGGACGTCCACAAGCAGTACGCCATCGTGTTCAAGACGCCGGCGTACCACAAGGCCGACGTGGAGCGCTCCGTCACTGTCTTTCTGCAACTCAAGCGCAAAAAGGCGGGCGACTGCAGCGACCCCAAACACTTTACGTACATCCCCCACGTGCAAGGTGGGACGCGGATGGCCAAATGGCTCTTCTGTCCGTCCGTCCGTCCGTCCGTCCGTCCGTCTTCTCCGTCCTGGCCCAAAGGTCCTTTCAAAACATCCGGCCCCCTTTTTTTTTTGCCTCCAGACAAAGAGGAGGTGCTGAGGAAGAGACAGAAGCCCCTCCCCCACTACGACCCCTGGCAGGGAGGGGCCGGAGGAGGAGGAGGAGGAGGGGGTGGGGCCGGCACGGGAGGCTACGCCCCCTCGGACGGTGAGCCCGACCCTCCGCCCGAGCTCCAGGGGAAAGCCCGCCGTCCCTCCCTTTCTTTTTCAGGTTCCTTTCACTTTGGCCGATACGCCGACGGCGCGACGGCGGGAGGAGGAGTTTTCTACTCGGGAAGCGGCTACGGAGGAGGGGCCAGGATGTCCGACGGCGGGCGAGTGCCGTGTACAGGTAAGCGGGGGTGTCGGCAATTGTGGATGATGGCCGCATTTGCCAAATTCCATCCCAAGATCCCAAAGATCCAAGCCTATAAACGGCGTCACGCCGCCATCTCCGCAGACCTGCTGGTGGCGCCGGACGCCGGCGGAGACACGTCAGTGGCCCCCCCCTCGGCCGCTTGGCTTCCGAAGCCCCGCCTCTCTGACGCCCCGCCCTCTCTGACGCCCTCAGTCCGCTGCACCTGTCCGTCCTGCGGCGGAGGACCGACCTCACCCGCCGGCTGATCCGGGCGCTGCTGGGACGGGGACTCGGACGGGCGCTGGACGCCGCCAACCGCCTCGGGCAGGTAGGCCAACGGGGCGGGAGGAGGAGGAGGAGGAGGGGCGCTTATTTTAGCGCGGTGGCCGAGGGCCACGCCCATAAATTCTCAGGAGACTCCGTGGGCCGGGGCGCTCTCTTTTTTTTTTTTGCTCAGACGGCGCTGCACCTGGCGGCGTCCACGCGTCAGGCGGCGCAGGCCCAAGCCCTGTTGGAGGCGGGGGCCCACCCGGGCGCCAGGGACGCCCAGGGCCGCTGCCCGCTGCACCTGGCGGCGCTGGCGGGCGACGCGGCCACGCTGCGCGTCATCCTGGCCGGCCTGGGCCGGGAAGAACGCGCCCGCCTCTTGAGCGCCGCCGATTACCACGGTGAGACCAAGAAGAAGAAGCAAGGCGGCGTCCGGGCGGCCGCGCCGCCTCCATATTTTGCATTCCCGCTCGGCCTCCCCCGCTTCAGGTTCGTCCCCCATCCACCTGGCGGTCCGTCGGGACGGTCGGCGTTGTCTCCGCCTCCTGGTGGAGAGCGGCGCCCGGGTGGACGCCCCCGAGCGGAAGGCGGGCCACACGGCCCTGCACCTGGCCGTGGCCGGGAACCTGCTGAAGGTGGCCTGCACGCTGGTCACCGAGGTACGTCCAGGGCTGGCCGCGGGCTGGCCGCGGGCTGGCCGCGGGCTGGCCGCGGGCTGGCTGCGGGCTCGGCCTCGAGCGGCCCTAAAAACGGGCACTTTTTTTGGCTCTTCCGCTTCCAGCTCAAGGCGGACGTGGACGCTCGCACCTTTGGGGGAAACACGCCCCTCCACCTGGCCGCCGCTGCCGACGCGCAGGCGCTTTGCTCCGTGCTGCTGGCCGCCGGTAAGGCGGGCGGCCGGGCGGGCGGGTCGGCCGGGCCCGCTGGCCCACAGTAAGGAGCTGACCGTAACGGCCTAACCCTCTTTCCCGCAGGCGCCGACAAAAATGCGCAAAATGACGAGCCGCTGGTCTGGGCCTCCGACGAGGACGGGGAGGCGCGGGGAGCGCCGGCCGGCCACGCCCCCTCCGACTTGGCCAAATGTCACAAGGTAAGGTCGCGGAGCTCCGGGCGAGGCCGGGCGAGGCCGGGCGAGGCCGGGCGAGGCCTGGAGTTGAAGCCCCCAACTCACCCCCGCAGGTCAGGAGGCTCCTGCTGGCGTCCGACGGCCGCGTGGAGCCAAAGAGCCCGGACGACCCAGGTCGGTTTCGCCCCGTGGCCGAAGTGTTTCTTTGGGGGGGTGGTCCCGGAAAGCCAAGGTCACTTTTCTCCCAGGCGACGAGCGTCTGCGCTTGGACGCCGAGACGCTGCGGCGCCTGGCGGCTCTCCTGGAGGACGCCGCCGTCCCCTGGAAGCGGCTGGCGGAGCGGCTGGGGATGAGATGGCTGGCCCGCCTCTACGGGGAAAGCCCCGCCCCCTACCAAAGCCTACTGGAACACTACCAGGTGGGCGCGTCAAAGACCGACCGTGCGCGAAATGGCGCTAAAGAACAAAAGAAAAAGGCCCCTTCCGCCGGCAGCTGGCCGGCGGTCCCGCCGAAGACGCCGCGCGGGCGCTGGAGGAACTGGGCGTGGTGGACGGCGTCCGTCTGCTGCGGGCCCGCTGCCGGCCCCCGGACGACGAGCCGACCGACAAACTCCGACAAGGTGAGGGAAAAGCGCCGTTTGGGACTTGGAATTTGAAGAAGGCTCATTCCTTTTGCGGTGAAATTTGCGGCCATTGTCCAGCCACCCGAATAAGGAGAGAAAAAGAGCTTGAAAAAATCTTTGCACTCGGGAGCGCTGACTTTCGGGCTAACATTTTCCGCTCCCACCATCTTCCCACCCCCATTTTGCGTCCCCTTTCCCGGTGGCCGGACTTTCGGCGGCGGCGGGCGTCAGAATGCACGGTGGACAGCGGCTTTGGCAGTCAGCCCATGGAAGAGCAGCATCCGCCGGCGGATCATCGCTGAGCGACAAAATCAGGTGACCGCTCCGGCTGCTGCGACTTCTTCTCTTTGCCTTCCTTCACTTAGGATGCTGATTATAGGGGGAGTACTCTTCGGACGGACGGAGGAACGCACCTTGCAAAATTGTAGAGCCGTCGACCCTGGATGAATGCGGCGTCTCGGAAGGCCTTCTGTGGTTTTTTTTTCTTTCTAGTTTGTCTCCGATCTGAGTATTTAAACAAAACCCTAAACGGACTTTATAGAAAAGTAAAAACAAGCCTGTATATCACGAAGAGCTGCGCCTCTCTTTACCTGTGTTCGATGATGTGACCAGCAGAGGGCAGTGTACATGATGCTTCTATTCAATGTGAAGGGCGAGGAAGAAAGCACGCATGGTTAGCAAGTTGCCGCTGCGAATAAATGACGGAGCGAAAGCTCTTCTTCATGAATGAAGACTTGCTGTCTTTTTTTTTTTGTTCAATTGACCCGTGTGGTGGCGGGGCGACAAATCGCTTGACTTCATTCATTGGACTAGCGAAGGCAAAGTCCAAAAGAACAAGCAATGCGTCTCTCGTATTGTCGTGGAGCGGGGCCCAGACACTTTGTTCCTTTTTAATGTAATAAACAGCTTTAGCGGGCCACCGGCTTTGGGTTAGGGGCGGGGCTCCCCTCTTCTTCTTCTGGCTCGCCGTCAGCACACAGCAAATGGCTGGACGCCCCCTTGAAGACCCTCTTGGAGCCGCGGCTCTTCTCCACGCCGTCCGCTTTGGGTGAGCCGCCGCCCACTTTGGGTGAGCCGCCGCCCACGTCCTCCGCCAGTCGCTCCTCCAAGGCCGCCAAGTCCTCCTCGCCGGCGGACATCTTGGCGCGCAGCAACGAAGCGTACGTGGCGTAACGCGTTTTCTAAGGTGTAGAATGACAGGGATTGAGTCCACGGTTCCAGCATTGCATTGGCAGAGCACAGGAGTCTTTAGGTGGCTTTTTGGGGGGGAACTTTGACTTCCGGCCCAGTCATATTACGTGAACGTAATGCCACCTTCGGCCACTCGGGGCCACTCCGCCACCCACCTCGAACTCCAAGTACTCTCGTCTGGCTCCGCTCTCGTCCGTGCGGTGACCTTTGAGCTGGCGGGGCGTCCGGTCGCCGAGCAGCCTCTCCAGCTCGGAGGACGCCGCCCGGAAGCGGGCCTCGTGAGACGCCGCCTGCTCTTCCTGCGTGGCCACACGGGACCGGCCCTTGGAGATCGCGCCAAGGCCCGGAGCGGGATGAGCGGCGGGAGCGGCGGGCGTGAGCGCCTTTTATTCACCTGCGAGAGCTTGGTCAGGGACCCGGGCAGCAGCGGGCGAGCGAAGCCTTCCCGAGAGCCCACGGCGGCCGGGAAGGCCGGCGCCGAGAACATGGCCGCCACCACGTTGATGCGGGTGATCCAAGAGCGCATGTCCCGTCTGGATCTGGTCAGGAAAAATGAAAGATGGAGAATGCATGTGGCGGTGGCGGCGGCGGCGGCACGAAAAATGGAGAATGCATGTGGCGGGCGGTGGCGGCGACCAGGATTTTTGTGGCCTCTTTTGGACTCACGGCGCCTGCATGAGGAAGAGCCTCCAGTCGGCCGTGCGCAGGTAGAAGACGTCGGGGCGCTTGGCGTAATCCACGGCTCTGACGGCCAGCGCGTGATGCACCGACACGGCCTTCTCGGCGTCCTCCTCCGTCAGCTCGCGCTCGCCGTGGCGCGCCTCCTACACAAAAGCCCAGGTTATCCCGGCGTGGACAGAAAGCCCAATGTTAGCCCGCCCGGCCTTCCGCGATTGAATGGCGGCTACTCCGAGGCCGGTGGAGAACGCCGCCTCCGGCACCATGTTCTCACCTTGTGCAGGTAGAGCACGCGACCCTTCAGGACGGCGTAGAAGGACTTCCACCCTCGCTTGCCCCGCGACGCTGCAAAAGCCAATGGCAGTGACGGACGGAGGGACGGACGGCCCCGGGCGGGGACGGCCCACCCCCTACTTTTCTTGCCGTCGGCGTCGGCGTGGACTTTGCGTAGGAGAAAGCCGCTCTTGTAGAGTTCGCCGTCGGCCAGGCGGCGGCGGGCGCTCCCGGCTCGCTTCATGGTGCGGGAGGCGGCGTCCGTACGCCCGCCCCTGCCGGCGGCGGTGGACGACGACTCGTCCTCCTCGTCCCTGTGGGGAGGAAGACTGGATGAGGTGGAAGTGGCGCCCAGCTGGCGTGCCATTTGGCGTGCCATTTGGCGTGCCATTTGGCGTGCCATTTGGTGACTCACTCACGCGCTCCACTGGAGTTTGTCCTTCTTGATGGACGAGTACGACGCCTGGCAAGCGAGAAAGGCGTCAGTGCTTTTTAAACTAAGGCTGGTGGTCCAGCCACTATAGCTAGCTTCCATTGTCCACACCATTTGTATTTTCAGGGGGGGAAAAAAAAAATCCAAATCAAATGGAAAAAAAAAAAACCCAAATCCAAACAACTCGACTACGCGCGACTCCGGACGGTGTTTTTCCCGACGTGTATGTCCGGGGCCCGACGGGAAACCTCTACCTTGCCCTTGCCCTGGTTCTTCTGCTTCTTCTGCTTGTTCTTCTGGTGGATGTTTTTGGGCGCCTCCTCCTGCGTCTGTCCCAGCAGATCGGGGAAGGCCAGCGGCTTGAGCGAGCGAGAGCGCGGCGTCCTGGAGCGACGGAAGGGTTGGCCCTCCCCGGAGTGGCCGGCGCGCCGGGCCGAACACGAGCGCCGCGAGCGCTCGGCCGACTGGACGCTGTTGACGCCGATCATCTCCGAAAAGGGGGCCCGGTCCGGGGCCTGGTCCGGGGCCGGGTCCGGGGCCGGGTCCGGGGCCGGGGCCGGGTCCGCGGCTCAAAGGCCCACTCGGGGAAAGGAAAACTCGGCCCTTTGACCTCAGGCGGTCGGCCCGAAGCGGCGCCCTCTGGCGGTCGCCCACATGAAGGCCACCCCTCGATATTTGAACATTAAAAAGCCAAGCCAAAAAACAGGATCATCCCAGCCCAAAATAACGACGAAAGCAACAGGTGAGGTAATTCCTTGTCTAAAATAAAAAGGAAAGGAAAATGAAGGGGGGAAAAAAGACCCCCTTAAAAAATAGGTGAATCTCCTGGAAGCAGAGGAGGTGGGCGTGGTCGCGCGTCTGTCCAACACAGCGACGAAGACTCGGCCAAAACTCCCTTCCTGTCCGTGACGAAAGGGGGGGGGGGGGGGGGGGGTGGTCTGGGCAGCGGGGGGGTTCACGTCTTTTCTTTTATTTCCTCGGTTTCCCCCTTTGTCGGTGGATCGAGCGAGTGAAAGAATCGGGGAATGACAAAGTGAGGGAATGAGGGAATGAGGGGGTGACTGAGGCGTTCGCTGGCTTTCTCGCTCGCCCTCCTAGTCGCCTTGCTTTCTCTCTCTTTCTCTCTCTCTCTCACTGCGCATTTTCTCCGGGCCAATGACGGCGCGGGGGTGGGAGGCTTGCTCGGAGGCGGGGCTAAGGGGCTTGCGTCGTCTTCTTCGTCGGCGTCGTCACCAGCTTCGAGTATTTGTCGGTCACCCGTGTGAAAAATCAACGCTCAATGAGCAAAAGGCACCCGCGACCACCGGATCATTGGCAGCTTCCGTTAACGGCAATGGATAGGCTGGAGTGGCAAGTGTGACCGCGAGAGCAAGTATACCTTCAGCACGTCTCCGGGAAAGTCTTTTCCATCGTTGAGCCCCCGCAGGTTGGCCAGGAACTGAGCGCGAGACATCCGCTTGCCCACTTTCTGGAACGCCGTCACACGCTTCAGTCAGTGAGTGAGTGAGTGAGTGAGGGAGGGAGGGTGGCCTCTAGCACCCCCCGCCTCGCCGCCGGCGCTCACCTCGCCGTGGAGATCCACGTTGAGCAGCATCAGCGCGCAGGTCAGCGTGTGGACGCCGTCTGAGACAAGACCAAATCACGTGACCAAAGCAAAAAAAAAAAAAAAGGCTGGCCGTGAAAGTGAAAAATGGCCTTCGAAAATCAAAGAAAGGAATGGCAAAAAGGAGAGAACCTTGCGCCAGCGGACCGTCGGGGTTACAGGCCGCGTATCTTCTGGAAAAATGCGCCAGGACTCGTTCCCGCTCTTGCGTTTCGCCCGTCAGCGTCAACTTGCTCAGGAAGCACCTGCGCATGCCAGTGGCCAAGGTTTGGGGCGGGGCGGGGCGGGGCGTGGCGTGGCGTGGCGCTCACGACGCCCTTGGACACGCGTTCCGGGAAAGCCCACGCAGGCCCACCTGAGCGCCTGGTCCACGGTCAGGGCGCTGAAGTCAAACTGGCTGAGATATTCTTCCGCCACCTTGTGACTGAAATGGTTCCTGTGGACACAAAGGTGACCTCCGTTGGGATCCATTCGCCTCCCATCCACTCCACCCACGGACGGACGGACGGACGGACTTTTCGGCCAGACGCCGCGCCACGTCCGACTTGGGCAGCCGGTGGAGACGTCCGGCCAGGCGTTGGGCGGCCTCGGCATCGACCTGGGTCCCGTCGCCGTCCGTGGCCCGCTCCCTGAAGGCAACAGAGTCTGACGGATGGGCTGTCAAATTGATTTTCTTGCTTCTTACTTTTGCGCCACCCTAGGACTGACCTGGCCACGCCGTGTCCGAGGACGGGGAGTCGGGGCGAGCCGGCTCCTCCCGCCTCCGGCCGACGCTCCTCGGCCGAGCTCGGCCGGATAATGATGTCGGCGGCGCCCCGGGCCGGCGGGAGCAGAGCGCGTCGGCCCGCGCCCGTCCACTACGTACATCCCCCCAAAAAATGCAGGTGATAAAATGAGCTCATCCAACGGAAGGCACCCCGTCATCACGCCCTTTCTCTCCACGGGACGTTAGCGCTTGCGTGGGCGACAACTTTCAGGAGTTTTGACTCCCAACGGAAGGTGGCGGGAGGGGAAAGCCTTACCCGGATGTGGGGGCCCGGCGCGGGAAGGCGGAAGGCCGGGACGGGCAGGTCCACGCTGTCCAGGCTGCCGCGGGAGCTCCCTTTGGCCCGGTGGCTCTCCACGATGCTCTCAAAATGGCGGCTGAAGGAGTCCAGGTGGCCCTCGGGCGCCACCGCCCCTTTGTCCCCCGACGCCCTGTCCGAGAGGGGCTTGCTTTTCCGCTCCAAAAACAAAGAAAAGAAAGCAAATTTGTCCCGCCTCACCCTCTTAGCGGCAGAGTGAAGGCGTCCAAAGCGAGGGTGGCCCCCGGCAGCTCCTCATCCTCCTCCTCCTCTACCTCCTCCACTTTTGTTGCCACCGTACCTCCCCGCTCGTCCTCCTGGGCCCGCATCACCTGCGTTTACACGGTCGACGGTTTTGCCGAACTCTTTTGACGACACCGAGGCCCGGTTGCCGGGGGCGACGTGGCCTCGCCGCTTGAAATGGAGTCGCGGTTGCCGGTTCGAGAGGATCGGCGCAACGTCACCTCGTCCAGGTCGGTCTCTCGGTAGCGGGTGTAGGGGAGGCGGTCCAGGTCCGTCTCCGCGTATCCGAGGCCCGTCTCGGGGGCGGGGCCCGTGGGCTCCGCCGGGATCGGACGGGGCTTCCGGCGCGGCGTCCGGCTTTGGCCCGGCGGGGGCGGACCGGCGCGCCGAAGATGAAAATGGGATTTGTCTGGGAAAGAAGAGGCGCCGGCCGGTCTCCTGAATTCTCCAGACTTCACTGGGAGTAGTCCGAAATGCGTGGGAACACCCAGAGCATCCGGCGGCGGTGGCGTGAAAGAGCGGCCGTTCGGAAAAGGCGCTCACTCACCTGGGTTGGCCGGACTCTGCCCTCCGAACAGGAAGTCCCACTTGGCCTGAGCGATTTTCTGCGACCTGGAGGACGGACTGGCCGTGGGAGTGGCCGTGGGAGTGGCGAGGGGCTGCCGGATGAAAAAGACGCCTTTTCACGAGAGCAAAGTGGTGGGAGCCGTACGCCGGATGTTTTTGGGGCGCCGGCTCACCTGGATTTGGGAGCGGCTCCAGGGAGACGCGTCCCGTTCCCCCAGACTCGCCGTCTTCCCACGGGACCCGGCCAACGCCATCGGCGGCCGTCCCCGTCCGTCCTCCTCCGGCTCCGGACCGCCTAGCCGGGTTCCCCGGCCCGAGTCCAACCGGTCCCGACGGACCGGCGACGACGGGAGCCCGGCGGAGAGATGGGGGGCTTGGCGGCGATCGGGACCACGGTGTCCGCGCTCTCCGTCTGCGGTCGGCTGCCGACGGCGAGAATATAGGCAAAGCGGCTAAAAGCGCCGCTTCCTAACCAGCCGGCTGGGCTCAATGCAGTCGGCCAAAAGAATGGCGTCCAAAGTGCAACGCGCCAAGCGTCCACTCTGGAGCCCGACGGCCCTCCCCCCAGCGGCAGAGCACATCGACGGCAAAAGCGTTACCTCTGGACCAGAGCGCGTATCCGGAAGGTCCCGCGCCGGCGCCTTCCGCCTCGCCACCTCCGGGGATGGGTCCTCGCCCGGACGCCCCCTCCCGAGCGCCGACGCCGAGTCTCCCGGAGCCGGACCCACGGACCTCGGGGACTCCGTCGGGGACGGCGTCAGAGAGGGACTCTGCCGCGCCCACACGTTCTCCAGTTCGGAAAACGGGGAGGAGGCCCCGGAGGGCGCTCCCCCGCCCCGGACCCGATGCGGGCCATCCGCCTCGGGGCTGGCCCGGGAGACACGCGGGGCCCTTCCCGCCCGGGGGCTCCCGTCGACGACCTCCCGGAGTCCCCCGTCGAGGCGCCGCGGGGTCAGGGCGGCACCGCCGCCGCCGCCGGCCGGGACGGGAGAGCGGCGGATCGGCCCCGGGCGGAGGAACGGAGGGTGCCCGGCGGGGCCCGAGCCACGGCGGACTTCCGGGGAGCCCGACTCCTCCGAGGCTCGGTAGGCGGCGTCTGGAGTCGCCGCTTCCCTGTGGGCCAAAACACAAAAAGCAGACTCATTCGGACTCCTTGTGGCACGGCGCTCCTTGTCGCACCTGTGGAGAAGAGGAGAGCCGCCGCCGCCGCCGAGGCCAGTGAGGGGGTAGCGGTGAACTGGGCAGGCCGGGACGGGTCCTACGGGCCCTCCCCCACGCCCGGCGGCTGCCTCTCTCCCCGGCTCATTTTGCCAGCGGACGTCGCCTTTCTGGATGTAGCCGAAGGTCACCACCGACGTCCTCCTGGCTTCCCCGAGCGAGGGCGGCGGCGTCATCAGTGGCGGTGGCGTCGACGTCCGCGGCGGGCCTCCCGGTCCGTCCCCCAGAGCTCGAAGCAGGTCCTCAAAGACGGAGGCGGAGCGGTCCCCGGGGCCCGGCTCCGGACTCCTCTGGGGCCCGGGCAGGAGGAGGAGCGGGCCACTCCTCCGCCGGGCGGCTCCCGGGTCTTCCGGGGAGGCGGATCTCACCTCCACGTACAGGTGGAGAACTTTGGCCGAGTGGGACATGGGACGCTAAGGTGTCGGGCACAGGGACGAGGATAAAGGAAACGGGGGGCCGGCGGTTGGAGGTGGGGAGAGAAAAAAATGGTGAGAAAAGGCCAAAAGCCAAGGAATGGGATGCCTGTCCTTTGCCGCATTCCGCCGCATCCTTTCTTTTTTCCTTGGGCTGGCCCCTCCAAAGTCCAACTTTGAAGCCCCCTAGTAGAGATAAGAAGACGCTTAGTGCTACTTTTCCGGAACACAAATAGAACGCTAATAGGATTTGCCCGCTCTCTCACGCCCACAAACGTACGCGCACGCGCAAACACACACACACGGGGGCGCGCGCGCGCACATCCAGGCAGAGTGACGCTCGTCTCCCGCGTCCCGCAAAGCCATATTTTGAAAGGGGAGCGGAAGTAGGCTCCGCGGATCTCCTCTTCTGCCGCTCGGTCAACGTGAGGAGGAGGAGGAGGAGGAGGAAGAAAAAGGAGAAGAAAATAGAGCGGCTTGCCAATGTGGAAAGCGTGAAGAAAGGGCTCGACGACTGGAGTAAGACAAAGCAAGCAAACAAGCAAACAAACACTCGACAGCCGTCCACTTTCGACTCGTCTCATTCGAACGGCGTAGCGGAGGACCAGATTTCAACTCTCTCTCTCTCTTTCTCCCCCTCTTTCTTTCGCTCTCTCCTCCTACTTTGCAATCCAAACTTTCCAACTTTTCGTGTGTGCGCCCGCCCGTCCTTGTCTATGAAGAAAGATAGGCAGCCGAGCCCCCGACTTTGCTGCCATTTGTTTTGATTGGTGCTTGGATTGGCCGCGTCCAGGCAGGCACCATGGAGACCGGCACCCTCAGTAAATGCTCGGAGCGGGCGGAGTTGGACCATCATCATCACCACCACCACCACCACCACCACCACGCTGTGGCCGACTCGGGCTCTGACGGTAGGCTGGCTTTTGCTTCCCTTTTCTTTTCTTTTCTCCACTTTCACCGCTTTTGGTCGTGACCCAAACGCTCTGACCCCACGGCAGGAGAGGAGCGGACGCCAGACGGCGCCGGGGTAAGGCTTCGCCCGCCAACGTGGCTTCTGCTCCGGCATCACGCTAACGTCCCGCCCCCTAGGAACCATTTGGGAAGCGGCTGCGCGGCCCCGTCCCCGTCTGCCGCTCCACGCCGTTCCGGGCGGAGGAACGGACGGCTCCGGCGGGACCCGCCGTCCTCGGCCGCTTGGACGACGGGCGGGGGCGCGTCCGCCCCGAGGCGCTGCTGGCCCTGTGGGCCGAGGAGGGCGTCCGGCGCCCCGGCCGCCTCCTGCGGGTCAGTACGCGCTCCCGTGGAAAAGTCCCATTCTTGGCACGGACACCGTCTTTCCCACGGCCTTTGGGCAGACGCTGGACTTTAGCGCCGACGAGCCGCTGAGTTTATCCGAGCTGACGGGGGCCCTGGACGAGGCGCTCCTGGCCGGCGACCACCGCGGCCTCCCCCTGCGCCGGGCGGCCTTGCTCAGCTACAAGGACGAGCTGCACCACCTGCGGTGAGAGTCTGCTACGGGGGACCGCCCCCACAAAAATTGCCCCCGCCGCCATCGTCTGACCGGCAGGCGCCACCGGCGCCACCGCCGTCTCTCAGGGCCGTGGCCGAGGAGGCCGGCGGCGAGCGCGACAAAGCCAAAACCGACCTGGAGCGGGCCGAGCGCCGCCACCTCCGGCTGCTCCGGGAGGCCGACGAGCGCCACGCCGCCGACGAAGCGCGGCACGCCGACGCCGTGGGGTGAGGATTCTGCCCGCTCCGGACGACTTTGCCGACGGGAGGCGCCTCGGCCACCGCCGGGACCGGCCCGGTGACGGGTCCTCCTCCTATCTCGGCTAGGGAGATGGAGCGGGACTTCCGCCAGCGTCTGGCGGCGGAGCGGCGGCGGGCCGAGCGGGACGCAGAGGCCGCCGCGCGGCAGCTAGAAGACGAGCGGCGTGAGCTGCGACGGCGACTGGAGGCGCGGGAAGAGCGCCGGCGGGAAGAGCTGTGCGTCGCCCAGCAGGTGGCCGCCCACCTCCCCTCTGGAATTTTTAATTTATTTTTTGCCAAGGAGGCTTTTCTTGCCGCGGCTCTTTTTCTGCCTCCTTGAGCCTTTGCGTGGATTTGCGTCCACTGCGGGAGGTTTTGTTGTTGTTGGCAATCCACGGACGGCGCCTACGTGGGCCCAGAAAAAACTTCTTCTTCCTCGGCGGGCAGGAGAAGCGCCACCTGGAGGAGGAGCTGGCCCAGGCCCGCCGCCGACAGAGCCAGGCTCAGAGCGAGGCGGGACGTCTGCGCGCCGATTTGCGCCGGCTGCTGCGGGTGAGCCGCCGCTAACGTTGCCGGCAGCGACTGGCACCGACAGCATCGGGTGACCTCTTTGTTCCGTCCGTCAGGGCGGTGGGCCGGATGCCGCCGTCGCCGCCACCGACACGCCCCGGCCCGAAGAAGAGACGACGCGACTCCTGGAGGACTACGAACGGCGCTGCAGAGTAAGAGGCGGCGGCGATGAAGCCCTCCACCGGTCGGCGTCCGCCGCTGACCTCTCGCCCCGTCTTCAGGAACTGCGGGACCAAAACGACGAGCTGCGCGCCGAGATGGAGCTTCTCCGAAGCCGCCGGGCTGGGCGCGGGCCGTCGGAAGTGAACGGGAGCGGCTCGGGTGAGGTGGCCTTAGACGGACGGAGGGACGGGTGGTGCCCGACTCCGGCACCTCTGTCCCTTCCAGAGGACGGGGGCCGCGCTGTGGATTTTTTTCCAACTCGGACGACCTTTGACGTTTGGACAGCGCCGCCCCTCAGCGTGGAGGTGGAGTTTGCGCTGGACCAGCTGAAGGCCGAAGGCCGGCGGGAGGCGGAGACGCGCCTCGGCCCACACGGGCGCCAGACAGAGGGCGCTGGCCCCCGAGGCCTTTGGGTATAATAAAGCGCCCTTCCCGGCTCGTCCACTGGCCTCAAGGAGGCCAAAAGTCACCTTTGTTTTTTTTGGACAGGTGCAGACATCGGACGGCAAGGTTAGCCCAGCCTTGGACGAGGAGGAGGAGGAGCAGGAGGAGGAGGAGGAGCAGGAAGAGGAGGCCCAGCGCTTTTTGTCTCCCTTGGCCGCCGACTCCTCAGAGTTCCACGGCACATTGGAAGCGTGTGGCCGCGCTCTGCGCCAGAGGGTACGCCGTCTTTTTAGCTATGGTACGGTCGGTGGACGACACCCACGGAAATGCCGCCCGTCTCCTCAGGTGGCCAAAGACGTGGAGTCCGCCGCCGCGCTGAAGGAACTCCGGGCGGAGAACGGGCAGCTGAGGCAAAGGCTGCAGCTGAGCGAGCGGCGGCGCGGCGAGCAGGAGGAGATGGGGCGGGCCCTCCGGCGCCTGCTGGCCCAACTCCTTCCGGCCGCGCTGTGGCCCTAGCCGGTCACAGCCGGTCCGTATTTAACCTCCCAATAAAGTTTAGAATTTCAACATCTTTAGCAGTTTGTCAACGCCGCCACGCCGGAGCCCCAAAGGACAGAAAGGGGGCTCTCACTCAACTTGGATGCTGCCTTTAAAAAGTGGTTTTATTTTCAATACGCTCAACATTCCCCAAAACAATGATGGGTCGCCTCAGACGGCAAAGGTCAGCGGGGAAGTCCACAGGCATCGGCCGGCCGTGGGCTCTCGGGGGATGACTGGGCGGGGGGCCTTTGCGCTCAAGGGGCCACGTGTTCCAGGACGCCTTGGCGGATGAGCCGCTCGCATTCCCAGCGTGGCAGGAAGTGCTGGAAAAGAAGAAAGAAAAGAGGCGCCCATCTTAACCTCTCTGACCGCCAGAGGAAAGGCACCGACCGGTCGGCGAGCGGTCACCTGGCTGTTTTTCTTGAGGAGGACCAGCGTGCCGTCGTCCAACTCCAGCTCGCCGTGGTCCTTCACGCAACGCACCTGAAACAAACGGCCGTGGCTTGGGCCGGTGGTCCCCAAACTATTGCACCAGCCCCGGGGGCCGCCTTCCCGACCTGTACGTAAAGACTTTTGGGCGCTTTGGTCTCCTGGGTGACGTCCAGTCCGCCGCCGCCGCCCAGCGATCGCATGAAGCCGGCCAGAGACTTTTTGTAGCGCGCGAACCACTGCAACTGCGCACACGACAAGGGCGGGCCGGGAGTCAGGGGACGGCAGGGAGTCAGGGGCCGGCCGGCCTCCGCGCTCACCTCCTCGGCGCTCATGTGGAAGCGCACGTTGGCGGGGAGCACGCTGCCGTATTCCCAGCGCAGCGCTCGGATCCTCAGCAAACGGTCGTAGCTGGGGGCGACAGAAGAAAGACGCTGAGCGCGTGGCGGCCGGCCGAGGCAGACGGCGCCGCCGGCAAAAGGCCTCACAGGTAGGCGCAGAGGCAGCGTCGGTTCCTCTGCAGGCAGCAGTGGCGGAATCGCACGGAGGGGATCAGGTCGGTTCGCTGCCGGCCTTTGGCGTCGTTCCTGTGGGGAAAACGGCAGCTCCGCTAGGTGCCGGCTAGCTCGCCCACCGCCCATCCATCCATCCATCCATCCAAGCCGCCGGGCGTTTGGGGGGTTACGCACACGTCACTCTGGTTGTGTTCGTAAAGCGCTTCCATCTCCTGCAGGACTTGTCGGACGCCGTCCTCCTGAACACGAGTGTACTGAGGTCAATACTATACCCTTACTACATTCAAATAATTCAATTGTTATTCTAAGGAATCTCCTTCATTTTAAGAGGCAAGGAAGCTTAACAAAGAAAGAGTCGGGATCGAGCAGAAAACCCGAGAGGAAAAGATCTTTGTTTTCTTACGTTGAAGGCGGGAAGTTGTCCTTCGTTGGTTCGCTTGAGTTCCCGAACCAACTCGACCCCTTTCTCGCCAAACATCCCCGACGACAGCAAGCGCAAAGCCCCCAAAGAAAGAAAAGACAACAAAATCGAGGAGGCACCCAAAAGCAATGACGTTTGACAGTGGCGCCAAAAGTCGGCTACTTCCGGAGGTGACGGTCACGTGACGCTGCAACCTGCTCGTGACTTGCCATCATTCTTCCGACCGTGCTCACCTACTCCCGCACAAACAACTGCAACGAACGCCGCCCGAAAAGTCCACGAGAACAAAAGACAACACACTCGACGTCGACGACTTGCAAACAGGTCCGAAAAGCAAAGCTCTTCAGACACTTCGTGCCCAAACCGGCTAGTTCCGGGGTTGGGAGTCACGTGACGTCTCCATGTCTTCCCGTGGCCTGCCCGTTGTTACTGCAATGTTGTCATGTTATGTTGTGCATGTTGACTACGAAATCAAGACGGTTGTTCGTCTCAGCGGGTGATTTTTTTCGTCAATTACGAATTAGCCCTCGGGCTGTCTACTTGGCCACATACAGTACTCGTTTTCCCCACACAATCCGACGACAGTGAAAGCGGCGCGGCCGGTCACGAGTTTGCAGGCGTCGGCGGTGATTAGCTCCCACTCATCCGCTCGTGGGCGATGATTGGCTCTCTCTCTTTCTCTCTCATCCGCTTGTCGGCCGTGATTGGTTCCCGTTCATCCCTTGGTCGGCGGTTTCTGAGCCGGATCTAGCGTCTGGCCTCCCCAGGCTAGCTCGCCCGCTCGGCGTCCACCGGCCGCTGCCACTCCCTCGTTTTGCGGCTATGCGGAAGCGGACACCGCCGACGACTGCTGGGCGGGAGGAGCGAGAGCCAGCGAAAGAAGGTGAGCAAGAGCGAGACGACGCGCCCTCGTCCCCTGAAGTTGCCGAGGAGGGATCGTGGCCCGGAACGGCGGCGGCTACTCCTCCTCTCCCGGCCCCCACTATGAAGGTCCACGCCAGGTGGGTGTCCGTCTTTTCGATCGCTTGCTCCTCGCTTGATTTATTGACTGCGATGCTATGCTTTTTGTCAATCATTTTAGAAGCAAGCGAGGCAAATACCTTTTGACTTGCACTTGAAGGGAATACTTTTTTTCTCTTCTTCATCTTTCTTTCTTTTTTTTTGGTAACATGTCAATGTCAGGAGCGGTGTCCTGTCCAAGGTGAAGCGCGTTGCCCGCTGGCTTCTTCTAATCTATGTCTGCGTGCCTTTCATCATCAAGCTGTGTCCGTCCATTCAGGCCAAGCTTGTGTTCCTGAACTTTGGTGAGCTGCCTCCTCCTCCTCCTCCGCCGTCGCTCCCCGGTTGAACTTGGTCGCTGTTAACGTCCCGTCCTCCTTGTGTCAGTCAAGGTCCCCCTCTTTCTTGACCTCACACGACCTTTGGACTTTGGACTCAACCACACGGTCAACTTCTACTTGCGGCCGCTCGGAGTCTGGTAAGAACGTGATGGGCCAAAATGAGCCAAATTCCCTTTGACCGCTGCACTCACTCCAATGGAATTGTGGGCACCTCGGCGATGACACGGTTTGCCAGGTTTAGCGTAAACAACTAGTCCAGATTGGAGCCTTCCCACCCGTAATGACGCTTGCCTGTCAGGCACACGGTTCCCGCGGAGATGTGGAGAGAAGCCGAAGGCAAAGACCCCGAGTGGTTTGAATCCACGCTCAGCTCCGCCCATCCGGCCATCCTCTATCTCCACGGAAACACCGGGACCAGGTCTTTCACCCCCCACCGACCCTCCCCGACTCGGCGCCGCGTTTGAGTGCCACGCTAACTAACGTAACGCCGTGTCCTCGCAGGGGCGGCGACCACCGAGTTCAACTCTACAAGGTAGGCGTCGTTGCGGCGTCGCTCGACGGGTTTGCCGGATTTGACACACGGGTGACGTACGACATGCAGTTCGCCTTTTGCCCACCGCGAGGCGCTAAATTGCCATCTCGGTCAAAACAGTAAAAGAGTTGATTCCGTAACCGCCCAATTTTGGCCCAAACGCCCCGACGCGCACCCGCCCGCCCCCGATCTGGCAACACCGGCGAGCGACCAGACCGCGCCGGCGAGAGCGGACAAACCCACGGCCGTCTCCTTTCCTTTCAGGTCCTGGGCTCGTTGGGCTACCACGTGGTCACGTTCGACTACCGAGGTGACGCCACCGAGAGCCGGCGGCGGCGGCGTGGCGCTCTTTCGCCCCGCCGTTAATCGGCCGCCCGGGTCCGAGCAGGCTGGGGCGATTCTCCGGGCTCGCCGTCGGAGGGCGGGATGACGTCGGACGCTCTCTCTGTGTACGAGTGGCTGAAGAAGAGGCGGGGCCGAGGCCCGCTCTACGTCTGGGGTCACTCTTTGGGAACGGGGTGAGTAAAGGGGCCGAAAAGCGCCACGCCGCCATCGCCAACTTCTATGTCTCTCTTTTGTGCTTCAGCGTCGCCACCAACCTGGTCAGACGACTGTGCGACGTAGGTAAGGGCGCCCGCTTTATGTGGTTCCGGATGAGGTCGGTGGCCAGAAAGGTTGGACCAAAAACGGGAAATGAGTAGAGGGAGTGAGCCCCCGCAAAGACCAGCTGAAAGCGAGAGCAATTGAGACAAAGTCAAGCAAAAGGGCCGCCGGCGATTGCATTCTTCTCCGCAGGAAGTCCCCCCGATGCCTTGATCCTGGAGAGTCCTTTCACCAACATCCGAGAGGAGGCCCGCAGCCACCCCTTGGCCACGGTAAGGTCTTGGCCTCAGCTCGCTTGAGGCCACCTAACGAGGGTGGGCGGGCGCCACGCGGGCGCCACGCGGGCCTTGTCGTGGGCAGCCGTACAGACACCTTCCCGGTTTCGACTGGTTCTTCCTGGACGCCATCAGCGCCAACGACATCCGCTTCGCCAACGACGACAAGTCAGTCGCTTTTGCCATCGTGAAAGAAGAGACGACAGTCGCCATCGTTGTTTTTTATTGTATTTTTTTATTTTTGCTCAGCGTCAATCACATCTCCTGCCCCACGTTGATTCTCCACGCCGAGGACGACCCCGTGGTCCCTTTCCGTCTGGGCGAGCAGGTAGGCGAGTCGCCGGCGGCCGGCCTGACCCCGAGTCCTGATCCCGAGGCTCCGCCCCCTCCCGCAGCTGTACCAGGCGGCGACCCGCTCCCACAGCCTGAGGGCTCACAAGGTGGAGTTTGCGGCCTTCCCGTCGGCACTGGCCTACGGACACAAGTTGATCTACAAGAGCCCCCGGCTGGCCGCCATCCTAAGGTAGCGACCCACCACGACGGGCGTCCTCCCCGCCCCTCTCACTCGGGTTCTTTGGCAGCCGCTTCCTGGACTCCTCCCGGCCCGGGAAAGAGTGACGCCGGCCGTCGCCCGTACGGAGACTGTTACTACGCTCCGGTCAATAAAGTATTTCCTTTTCCGAGCCACCAATTTATGCCTTGGTCAATACGAGCGAGCGAGCGAGCGAGCCATGGGCTCCGAGTTTCAAAATGACGCCACGCCAAAAGACCTTTCTTTGAGGTCGGATGGCCCGCCGTGGACAGGCGCCGGACCTCCCGGGCGGGAGAGCCGTGGCTTGGCTCGGTCGGGCCGCCGACGGATCAGGACACCCCCCCCCAGCGATCGACTCGGCCAAGATGGACCAAAGGAACTTTGGTGGCCCGGCGTTGGCGTTCATAACCAGATACTGGTTAGTTTATTGTTCCTATTGGCGTCGAAGCGCTTGGGACGTCACGAGGCCTTTGTCTACCGGCGGCGAACCGGACTCCTTGGGGGTGGGGACGAGAGGCCGAAATCTCCTCGGGCTCACTGGGACGGGGGCGAGGCGGGAGAGGCGGCATTGGCCGGGTCGGCGTCCGTCCCCTGGTAGACCATCTTGTTCTTGATGCCGTGGCGGATAACCTTCTGCCGCGCTCGCTCCCTGGCATTGCTGGCGCGACAGTAGCACCTGCAAAAAAACAGAACCCTCAAAAGTTGAAACTAATAGTGGCTAAAGAAAGCAACTTCAGAGCGGTTGGCTGGGCTAGTTGTTGTCACGCTGCATTTTTTTCCCCTGGCGATAGCACGTGACTTGACGTGACGGTGGACGACTTTTCTCCCGGTAAAATGGGACTGTTTTGTCAACATACTCCAACTGGAAGCCAGTCTAATGTTTTGCGAGGACGGAACCCACCAGGAAGCAAAGGTGGCCAGCAGGAAGCCCCCCGCTCCCACGTCAAAGGACCTTCTGACCCGACCTGCGTGCACACAAGGGTCAGCGGTGAGCATCCATCCACCCATCCATCCATCCATCCATCCATCCACCCAATCAGCCGATCACTCACTGGTGGCCAGGAAGTGCAGGAGACCGGCAGCCGACGAGGCGGCGGCGCCGTGAAGGACCGCCTCCCTGGCGCACGGCGTCTTCTGCACGTCCAGAATCCCCAGCAGACGGTAACCCTGCGCGGCCACGAAACCTTGGGTCAACTCATTTGCAGGTGACGCATTGTAAGGTTTTTTTTTTTTCTTCCGCGGACAGGCATTACGGTCGACGTGGTTTGTCTCTATCGTTGACAGCATAGTCATCCGTTCACAAAGTCAACTGCTTGTCAATCCAAATCTACTGTAATACGTAATAGCCATATTCTCCAGAGCCACTACAAGAAGCTAGTTCCTTCGGGTTTTTAGTCGCCACCTAAAGATAAAAGGCCCGTTTGGATATTGTCAGCCTTGGCTAAGCTAGTATGCTATCCCTCCCACTGACCTTTTCATGGCTCGTTTCTCCTTCTTGCGACATTTCAGCTTGCCTGCGATATCTCGTCACTTTCAAAATGGCAACTTCTCCTCCAGCGCTTCTTTTAAGACGTGAAGGGGGAGAAATAAAAGAGTTGGACGGAGAAGTAAACAAGAATCGCTCGACCTTTGTCGATGTGTCGGAGCAGTCCGCTCGCTATTATTGTCCGACCGCATCTGAAGGGGAGAAAGGCTCCCATCATTGGCGGATGTCCGCACATCTTTAACGTCCGACCACATATTAGCAGCGTATTTCTATTCCGCTTTCCCCCGATTGTATTAGAAAGATTAAAAAGGAAAACAAAAAAAAAAGGAAACATTGATTTAGAAATGTTTTAAAAGCATTAGACAAACACATAAACGGACTCGGACGTTTTGCAAACCGTCAAACACGAGGAGCCCTTGGCTTTTGGGAAGGCGGAAGAAATGACAAGTAAGCCACCAAACGCAAAGAGAGCGCAAAATGATCAGGTAGTGAAAGTAAAGCCCCAAAAAATGGCCCCTTTCAATAGGAAGGGAGTGTGCAGTGAACGCAGCATCAGCCGGGCCACGTCCATCGGGATCGCCGTGGCGACATTGCCCTGTCGCGCACGGACCACGATATGGGCGATAAATGACCGGGCGTTTGGCTGTTTGGAACCCCAGTCAGTCGTTGGAATCCCCAATTTCTTGGCCCAAATGATTGAGCGTCCACCCACATCTGCCGCCAGATCTTTGTCTTAAATCCGATCTTGTGGATTTCAGTTCAATAGTTGTCCAAAACAAATCCGTCATAACCACAATCATCTTTTGTCTCTCCCAAGGGAGAAATGGCCGGACGTGCCCTGACGACGGCGACGACGACCCCCCAGCCACCGCCGGCGACGACGACTTTGGATGGGTCACGTGGCGGCCTCTTCTCCAATGTCCACCGTCAGCTTAGTGTAGAGCGCTTCCAGCTCCTTGGAGAGGACTTTGTAATTGACGGAGCTGAGGCCGTCCGAGCGCCAATTGGCCCCACTTTGCTTCAAGAGGTCCAGCCTGCAAGGTAATGGGATGGGGGCGGCCAGGACAACAAAAACAAACAAAAAAACACAATCCAATCAACAAAGCCTTCGACCATGGGAAGGGAGTCTTGCTCCCCCGCCTTGTGACGAGAATGGAGGCGCCCTCTGGCTTGCCGACCTGCGTGGGTTGGGTTGGTTGCCCCTGTCGCTTGTGTGCACGATCATTTTGTATCGAGCCACGGCCATGGAGCGTCGCACCACCTTCGTGCCGGACAGAGAGACTCTGCTCGTCGCCGGGAGGGACGCAAGCCGGGCATATCTCAGATGAGATCAGTGAAGAAGCAAGCTAACCACGGGGAAGCCTCACGGACGTTTCTCACCTGGTCCACAGATCGTCGTCCTCCCCGCCCCAGCCCCAAAATTGGTTGGAGTAGCCGTTGAACTTCTTGAAGTGCTCCGGCGTGGCGGCCACCACTCCGCCCAGGAGCTGCAGGTACGGCAGTCTGGTGGGCGTTTGCCATCGGGAGCCACGGGGCGACGAGGAGGACGTCCGGCGGCGTGGCAGAGACAGAGGCAGAGGTATGAGTACTGGCTTTAAACCAGAAAAAAAGACATCCGACAAAAGTGCTTCAATGACTAGAGATTGTTGTCAAATTGCACGCACGCCACTAATGTACGCTCATTTGCATCAGTGGCTAAGTAGCGGCTAGCGCTGCTAAATGAACCTCAGCGCAGGCTTCTGTCTGCATTTGGCGGTGGCGGCGGCGGTGGCGGCGGCGGTGGCAGCGGTGGCGGCGGCGGTCCATCCTACACGTAAGCAAACTTGTCCACGGCCGCCGACATGTGCGTGGGATGGAGCGGGTCGCAGCCGTAAGTGTTGCGGTCGTCCTCGGGCAGCAGGTCCACGTCGTGGGTGATGACGCAGCTCCAGTTGCCGTCTCGCAGGGCTTCTCGCACGCCGGCGTTCAGCAGCTTGCCGCGGTTGAAGGTGCCTTGTCCCCACTGTGGGACGTATGGGGGAGGGGGCAATTAGCGGGACGTGGGGCCGAGAGCCGCGGGAAGGCATCCCTAAGCCAAATTCGAAGAGGAAGGGAAACCGGGAGGCGCGGCCGGGGGTCTGCCGGGATCCCAAAGTCCACCTCGACCGAGCCGGAGGTGCCGCCTAGCGTTGCCCCCGTATGTGCAGAATGTGGCCTCGAATGAAAAGCAAAGAATGCGAGGAGAGGCAAAAAGTGGACCGGGATCGACAGGACAGGAGCTGAGCGCTCAAGAGGAAAAGCCCACAAAGCCCACAAAGTCCACAAAGTGCTCCCAGAATGAAAGAGTGACCTCGAGAGCCAGTACCGGAAGAGGCAATTCTTTCAACCCAGGCTGAGCGGCGGGGGCAACGCTTCCTCTCTCGGGGCGCCATCCGTTTGGACTCATTGCCTCACCTGCTCCACCACGTATATTCTGTAGTCAATCTGCTGCCTCTGCAGGAAAAGGTGGAGGTGGTCCAAAAACACACACAGGTGGGCCCGCCGATCCCGATACGGCACCACGATGGCGCTGCGGTGGCGAGCTCGGCACTCCGGCGGACTGTACGCGCCCCCCGGGGACAACGGGGCGCTCTTTCTCCGGATCTGCTCCAAGCTAGGCGGCGCCGAGGAGAGGTTGGGTGGACGCGGGCCCACTGCCCCAAAAATGAAGAAGAAAAAAAAAGAACAAATGCTCTGTTCAACTCAAAAGGGCCCACGTTCAATGGGCCCACGCTCAAAAGCGGCCGCCAACCACCAGCAAAGAGAAAACCCATTCGACTGGTACGAGAACAAATGGTGCCAAGATTTAGATGGCCATCTGGAATTCACCCCGACGGCCCTTCTTACCTAGCAGCGGGGACACCGCGTGGCATTCCGTCAGGTTGGCGGGAGATGGGGCCGGGGGGCCGCCCCCGCCGGGCGGCGGGGCCAAGACGTAGCGGACGCTCAGGGTCAGCGCCGCCAAGGCCGCCAGCAAAAGCGCCCAGCGGCCGCACTTGAGCAAGAAGCCGAGGCGGGCCATGGGCTGGTCGTCCGCGTCGCAAAATCAGCGGGAATTTAGGTCGGGGCCTTCAAAGTCTGGGCCGGCTTTCCTGCCCGCCCTGCCCCGCTCTTTGCTTTTCCTGGATTTTGGAGCCTTTCTACTCCGGGCCCTTCACCTTTCGCCGCTCCGTCCTGACTGAACGCAGATGGAGGAACTTTTGAGTTTTTCTTCATTCCTCCGACCACTTCAACCCATTCCAACTTTTTAACATTCCTTCAATGTCTTGGACCTTGTTAAAGCCCGTTGAGCAGGTCGAGCAGGTCCGGTGATGCAAAGTCGCCTTTGAGCAAGAGGAAGAGGAGGGCGACATGGATGAAGACGAGCACCCCGGCAGGTTTGGCCAATGGTCTTTTAGCACGGCGCATATCTGCGGCAGCTGGAATTCAAAATACAACATAGTATAGCATACCTGTCAACTGGTACGTTCTCGCCGTAATTGGTACAACTGAAAGCCCATTTTTATATTGGTACGCTGTACACATGAAAATGGTACGCTAAACGGTGATTTTGAGAAAAAAAAATAAATTAAGGCACTTTCTAGCCATTTTTCACCATCCGCCATTGTTTCTTCCCGGAAACGCATGTCTGCCAAGTGATATATGTACCGGCGCCTCTGATTGGCTAAAAAAAAAAGATCATGATAAACATTTCGTTTTGTAACACTTTCACCATGTGATTTCCGTTTCCTGTTCCTACTTGTTGTTCGTGATTTTTTACAAAAAAGTAAAGTGGTAAGATTTTCCATGTATTTATACATATATGTAAGGGCGAAAACAAAATTTGGTAAGATCACAAATGGTTCGAGGTTGACAGGTATGGTATAGTAAGGCTTTTCACTTCAAAAAACGACATAGTATAGTAAGGCTTTTTACTTCAAAAAACGACATATTATAGTAAGGCTTTTTTATCGCAAAAAAACGACATAGTATAGTAAGGCTTTTTACTTCAAAAAACGACATAGTATAGTAAGGCTTTTTATCGCAAAAAACGACATAGTATAGTAAGGCTTTTTAACGCAAAAAAACGACATAGTATAGTAAGGCTTTTTATCGCAAAAAAAACGACATAGTATAGTAAGGCTTTTTTATCGAAAAAAAACGACAAAGTATAGTAAGGCTTTTTATCGCAAAAAAACGACATAGTATAGTAAGGCTTTTTACTTCAAAAAACGACATAGTATAGTAAGGCTTTTTACTTCAAAAAACGACATATTATAGTAAGGCTTTTCTCTTCAAAAAAACGACATAGTATAGTAAGGCTTTTTACTTCAAAAAACGACATAGTATAGTAAGGCTTTTTCTTAAAAAAAACGACATAGTATAGTAAGGCTTTTTACTTCAAAAAACGACATAGTATAGTAAGGCTTTTTTCTTCAAAAAAACGACATAGTATAGTAAGGCTTTTTGATTCAAAAAACGACAGAATAGTAAGGCTTTTTTATTCAAAAAACGACATAGTATAGTAAGGCTTTTTGATTCAAAAAATGACATAGTATAGTAAGGCTTTTTCTTAAAAAAAACGACGTAGTATAGTAAGGCTTTTTTTTTCAAAAAACGACATAGTATAGTAAGGCTTTTTTATTCAAAAAACGACATAGTATAGTAAGGCTTTTTTATTCAAAAAACGACAGTATAGTAAGGCTTTTTTATTCAAAAAACGACATAGTATAGTAAGGCTTTTTTATCGCCATAAAACGACATAGTATAGTAAGGCTTTTTGATTCAAAAAATGACATAGTATACTAAGGCTTTTTCTTAAAAAAAACGACATAGTATAGTAAGGCTTTTTTAATCAAAAAACGACATAGTATAGTAAGGCTTTTTTATTCAAAAAACGTCATAGTATAGTAAGGCTTTTTTATTCAAAAAACGACATATTTATAGTAGGGCTTTTTTATTCAAAAAACGACATAGTATAGTAAGGCTTTTTTATTCAAAAAACGACAGTATAGTAAGGCTTTTTTATTCAAAAAACGACATAGTATAGTAAGGCTTTTTTATCGCCATAAAACGACATAGTATAGTAAGGCTTTTTGATTCAAAAAATGACATAGTATACTAAGGCTTTTTCTTAAAAAAAACGACATAGTATAGTAAGGCTTTTTTATTCAAAAAACGACATACTATAGTAAGGCTTTTTTATTCAAAAAACGTCATAGTATAGTAAGGCTTTTTTATTCAAAAAACGACATATTTATAGTAAGGCTTTTTTATTCAAAAAACGACATAGTATAGTAAGGCTTTTTTATCGCAAAATAAAAACGACATAGTATAGTAAGGCTTTTTGATTCAAAAAATGACATAGTATAGTAAGGCTTTTTCTTTAAAAAACGACAAAGTATAGTAAGGCTTTTTTATTCAAAAAACGACATACTATGGTAAGGCTTTTTATCGCAAAAAAAACGACATAGTATAGTAAGGCTTTTTTATCGCAAAAAAACGACATAGTATAGTAAGGCTTTTTTATCGAAAAAAAACGAAATAGTATAGTAAGGCTTTTTATCGCAAAAAAACGACATAGTATAGTAAGGCTTTTTATCGCAAAAAAACGACATAGTATAGTAAGGCTTTTTTATCGCAAAAAACGACATAGTATAGTAAGGCTGTTTTATCGCAAAAGAACGACATAGTATAGTAAGGCTTTTTACTTCAAAAAACGACATAGTATAGTAAGGCTTTTTTATCGAAAAAAACGACATAGTATAGTAAGGCTTTTTTCTTCAAAAAAACGACATATTATAGTAAGGCTTTTTTATCGAAAAAAAAGACATAGTATAGCAAGGCTTTTTTCTCTTCAAAAACAACATAGTATAGTAAGGCTTTTTATCGCAAAAAAACGACATAGTATAGTAAGGCTTTTTACTTCAAAAAAACGACATAATATAGTAAGGCTTTTTTATCGCAAAAAAACGACATAGTATAGTAAGGCTTTTTTACTTCAAAAAACGACATAGTATAGTAAGGCTTTTTTTATCGCAAAAAAACGACATAGTATAGTAAGGCTTTTTTACTTCAAAAAACGACATAGTATAGTAAGGCTTTTTTCTCGAAAAAAAAACGACATAGTATAGTAAGGCTTTTTATCGCAAAAAAACGACATAGTATAGTAAGGCTTTTTTATCGAAAAAAAACGACATAGTATAGTAAGGCTTTTTTCTTCAAAAAAACGACATAGTATAGTAAGGCTTTTTACTTCAAAAAACGACATAGTATAGTAAGGCTTTTTTATCGCAAAAAAACGACATAGTATAGTAAGGCTTTTTTATCGAAAAAAAACGACATAGTATAGTAAGGTTTTTTCTTCAAAAAAACAACATAGTATAGTAAGGCTTTTTTATCGCAAAAAAACGACATAGTATATAGTAAGGCTTTTTACTTCAAAAAAACGACATAGTATAGTAAGGCTTTTTTATCGCAAAAAAAACGACATAGTAAGGCTTTTATTTCATTTTTTGAAAAATGACCATGTATTATATGTATTCATCCAGGAGTCTCCGGCACCCCAGTGAGCGGAGGCTTCTGACACCATCTTGCTTTGCTGGCGTAGATGTAGGCGGACGACGCCGTCGCCGGATGGCGAATCCACTGGCCGCGGGAGCAGTTGGGACAGATGCACGTGGCCGCCACCGCCTTGGTTCGTCGTGCCAGGTTGGAAACCGTGTGGCCACTGTAACAAAACCAAAAGATGTTGTTGTCATCATGGGCAGTGTTGACAAATCATTGTCTTTGTCTCATGAAAGATGCATTCATTGGACAACGTGGAAGAAGAACAGGAGAAGAACGGGGTGCAGGCCACCCCCGTCAATTGCCACAAACAATACATGTAAAATTGATTTTTTTTAAGTAAAAGGTCAATGATCTTATGTTGGAGATCTTCCTCCTCATTCTTATGTTCTCGTGGTTTGCTCGCCTTTCTAAGCTTACCTAACTTTTCCCACTTGAGGGTAGTATATAGTACTAAGTATGATCTGGGGGTGAAAAGAGACAAAACTACAAATACGACTGCCCTATCTTGTAGAGTGGTGGCCCAGTGGATAAGTCATCAGTTTCCCAATCATTTGGTCTTGGGTTCAAATCCAAGTGTTTGCAAAGATTTTCCCAATATTATTCAGGTAAATGAGAGAGATAAAAGTACAAGTACCACTGCTTACTCTCATGGGGTGGTGGCCTTGTGGCTAAGTCATCAGTCTGCCAACTCTGTGGTCCTGGGTTCAATTCCCGGTGCCTGCAAAGATTTTCCAAATCTTATTCAGGTAAATGAATGAGATAAGAGTATAAGTATTACTACCTTCTCTCACAGGGTGGTGGCCCAGTGGCTAAGTCATCAGTCTGCCAACCCTGTGGTCCATGGTTCGAATCCAAGTGCCTGCAAAGATTTTCCAAAATTATTCAGTTAAAAGAATAAGTACAAAATATCTAAGTGTATAAGTATTGAGTGGTGGATGAAGCATTTTGTCCAAAAAATGACTAAGTGTTTCACCCCGTTTCCTGGTATAAAACGTTTCAACACCCATGTATAAGTGGGGCACGAGTTGGTGTAGTGGGTTGCACACTCGCCTTTGCACCGAGAGAACGTGAGTTCGCTTCCCGGTGTCGGCGGTTCACTGACCAAGCAAGCGGTCGAGGGTCGGCCGAAGGCCGACCCGAGAACGCCTTTCGCACATACAGGTCCCTTCAAGTGTCTTCCGAACTGCCGAAGGCAGTTCGGAATATAACCTTTTGCTGAAAAGTATGACAAAGTGTTTAATAAAAATTAAAAAGTTTTTCTTTTTTTTTTTCTTATTCCATCTACTCACCTACATGGTGTTGTGGTGATCAACCAAATGGCGACAGCGGGAAGCGAACCCGGGTCTCCCCGACCGGAGTCCCGTGCACTAACCCCTGCGCCACCAAGTGGACTACACTTTCCTTGCTCGTCATTTGAAGCTCTCGCCTGCAAATACACAGAAACAACTAAGTGAAAATGTGTCCCGACCGGGATTCGAACCCGGCTCTCCCACGCGGGAGTCCGGTGAGTTAACCTCTGCGCTACAATTTGGCTACACTTTCCATGGTTCCCGACTGGGATTTGAACCAAGGCTGCCTACACTGGAGATGAATGAACAATTTTCAACTTCAAGAGGAAAGAAGCCTTACTATATACTATGTCGTTTTTTTTGACGAAAAGAAATCCTTACTATACTATGTCGATTTTCAGAAATAAAAGTCTGACTATACATGGTCGTTTTTAAGAAATAAAAGTGATGTACAATATACATGGTTGTTTAAAGAAAAAAAAGCCTTACGATTGAAATCGGGGATTTCAGTTCACGATATATACATGTCATCTTTTACGAAAAATCCTTACTAAATATACTATGTGGTTTTTGAGGAGAAAAAAAGCCTTACTATACATGGTTGTTTTTATTTTTAAAAAAGTCCTACTATACTATGTCGTTTAAAAAAAATGCCTTACTATACACGGTCATTGCCAAAAAATAAATCAATAAATGAAGTCACCAATATTACTGGAGACGGTGTCTTTCTACAATTCGGATTTCGCTTTTATGACAAATGGTCTCTAACGGAATTTCGGAATTTGGAAAAGTCATCATTGAGCCGTCTTCTTTTCTGTCCTTGTGCGCGATCTTTGTAACGATTAAAAAAACACTAAAGGCAACTGTATTTGGGGATATTATGACTGCAAGTGGAACCACGTCTTTAGAGAAGATTGCAATGTAGAAAACGGGAGCATTTCTTACCTTCCTTCTTTCCAAAAAATCCGCTCACGTCAAAAACAACAACTTCTTGGTGCACTTGTGTCCGTGTCCTTTAACAAACGTGTCTTGGTTTAATTTGATCCAAATGATTATACGATTGAAAAGCTGAAAAGACGTTTACAAACAAAACAAAGCATGCAGGTCAACGAAAAGAGTATTTTTTTCCTCCAGTCTTTTTCGGTCCGTTTCACTTCCGGCGCACTAATGTGACGTCATTTCCGGGAACGCCCTCGACTTGTTTTTTATTTTTCATAGAATAGTTTGAAATGAAAGCCAGGTCCTATGGGATGCTCGGTCTTTATATCAAATCAAAAGCATTTATTGTCATCATACACCGCGGTGTATAATGAACTAAGTCTTTATTTGAATGAAAAAATATATATACTGAACTCCATAGTGTAGTGATCAGTCAAACAACACGGGGATTTGAAGCCCGGCCGTCCACATGTCAGTCAGGGGAATGAACCTGTACGCCATGCAGTGGGCACACTTTCCTCAGTGATTATCGGAAGGTCCTGTTTGGATTGAAGGCAAAAGTGATCACCAACCGGGGTTTGAACCCCAACGGGCCAAGTCTATTTCTATTTGACCAAACGAGTTACAACTGGGAGAGTGTAGGATTCGTCCCCGCTACCTTTGGGTGCTACGCAGTCACTCTACTCATTGAGCTATGTGTAATAAATCGACGCATTGGCCATTACATTATCTTTATTCTAACTCTTACAATCACATGTCCATCCATGGGTCAACTTGCTATGGTCCTCTCTACTCCCTCCGACTGAATCTGACTTCCGGCCTTCTCTTTGGAAAATAAATACACGGATCAAACACACTGGGCTCCGAGCGGCCGTCCGTTACAGCCGCAGAATAGAAGGCGTACCCAAAACTCTTAGTGTCAAAAGTGGCGGCACTAGCGCCCAGTCAATTGCGCCGCCGCCGTCGCCCCCGCCACCATCTGTCCAGTTAGTGCGGGGCTCGTGGGGAAAGGCAAAAAATGTCGTCCGGCGACACGCGGCCAAACGCTTGCCCGGTGGCGGCGGCGGCGGCGGTTTCGGGCTCTGGGCCGCGTCACATGATCTTTTCGTGGGACTCGGCCCTGTCCTCGCTGACGTTGAAGAGTAGGCTCTTGGCGCCGTTCTGCCACGCGTACAGCGTCTCCATTGGCGTCTTGCCGTCCTGCGTCGGGGAAGGAGGGAAGGGCTTGGAACGGGTCGGAACGGACGCCCGGCCACCGCTTGTACTCACGCAGTTCTTGACGTTGAGACTGGCGCCGTACATCATGAGCAGCTTGATCATCTTGAAGCGGTTGATCCTCACCGCGTCGTGCATGCAAGTGTCGCCGTCCTAAAATCAAAAAGCAAATGGCGCCATTGGAGACACTTTTTCAATGGACTTGCACGCCTTGCAGCGTGGTGGCTCGCCGGCGGCGCCGCCGCCGTTGCCGCTCACTCTGTCTTTGGCGTTGACGTCGGCGCCGCAGTGGATCAGGTACTCGGCGCACTCCACGTGTCCCGTCCTGACGGCCACGTGCAGGGGACAACTGTGCAGCTGCGCCCAACGACAAAAAAAAAGTCCCCCCGGTTAAGAGGCGGAGGACAGGGGGCGGGGCGAGCCCCTCCCGTCACCGACCTTGTCCCTGGCGGCCATCTTGGCGCCGCGCCGCAGGAGAAGCTGCAGGGCGTCCAGGCTCCCGCCCCGACAGGCCCAGTGGACCGCCGTCGACTCCAGCTGTGGGACGGGGTGGCAAGTGGGCGGGCGGACGGGCCAACGGACGTGAGAGACGCAACGGACGCGGGATATTTTTCTGGCCGGCGCGGCGGACTCACTCTGTCCTTCTTGTCTACGGCGGCGCCGGCGTCCAGCAGCGCGTTCATGACCTCCAAGTGCCCTTTGAACGAGGCCTTGTGGAGGGCCGTCCTGTGAAACTGGACGGACGGTGGGAAAGAAAAAAAAAAAAAAAAAAACACAAGCGCTCTGACAGTCCGTTGAAATGAAATGGCAGTCCGTCTCCCACCTTTTCACGGGCGGACACTCACGTGGTCCACGGCGTCGGGGTTGCCCCCCTCGGCCAGGAACTTTTGCACCACGGCCATCTTGTTGTCCACGGCGGCGGCCAGGAAAAGCGGCACCTCCACCGTGTCGGGCTGAGAGGGGGCGCCCAGACGGACGGCGTCAATGGCGGAGCGTGACGGAGCGTGACGGCGTCAATGACGGAGCGTGGCGGAGCGTGGCGGAGCGTCAACGACGTCGGTCGGTCTCACCAGCGTCTCGGCGGGCGACTTCTTTTTACGGCCGGGCGCCTTCCTGGCCCGCCTCCTCTTCCTCAGCTGAAGGATGTTGAAGAGGTCGTCCACCGTCTCCAGACGCAGACGCCCGCATTTGTCCATCTGAAAGACGGGATGAGCGGCGTTCCGTGACTGGGGAACGCTCAAATGGGCTGGACTTTGCCAATGTTAGCGTGACTGCGTGGTGTTAGCAGATGAATGGATGAAAAAAAAACACATCCTATTTCTAGTCCCTTTTATTTAAAAAGTGAAATGACAATGACGATGATGATGATGATGAAAAAAGAAATCAATAAAAGATCCACTCACGTTGAGGGCCACCGCGCTGACCTCGTCGTGCTCGCCGCCGCTGTCGTCCTCGGACAGGTCGCCCCGCTCGGCCGGCGCCCGGTACTCGTCGACCTCTGACCTCTGGCCGCTCACCTGGAAGAGAAGTCGGCGTCAGCAAGGTGGCCACGCGAGCGCGCTCTGCCGCCGCCGCCGACGGGCCAGCTACCATTTCCTCCACGCTGCCAAGACCCATCTTCTCGTCGTCGTCGGCTGCGCCGGTTGCTCCGATTTGAGCGTCTCTCCGACCTGGCAGCCTCTTTATAGTGGCCAGCGGGTGGGCCGGGCCACGCCCGATGGGCGGGCCCGAGTCCAAGTCCGGCCGGATCTGTAACCCGATCCCGCCGCTGTCCATCAGACGTCCCATCCTATGAGCACACGGGCGTGACGCTTGAAAATGTCCGAGCGAGCGACCCAGCACCCCCCCTCCCCACGCCGGATCTCGGGGTCACATTTCAGTCAACAAAATAGACCCGAGGTCCTTAACTCTTTCAGCGCCACGGACAAAATATGTGGCGTCCGGTGACGCTTCTTTGTCTGTTGGCTGCATTTTCAAGTGACATGTGGTTTGCTTTTGGGCTCACTGGCTGTTGATTTGGGGGTCACTGGCTGTTGATTTGGGGGTCACTGGCTGTTGATTTGGGGGTCACTGGCTGTTGATTTGGGGGGCATTCTTTCATCACTTTCGCTTCTTCATTTGCTCCGTGCAGCCGCAGCTGCGACCTTGACCAGATGGAAATAGAAGGCCAAAGTCGGGCGTGCTTTCGCGCGCGTCCGTCCGCGTGCAAAGTTCACGGAATGCGCCGGCGTTCGCCGAAGCCGGCGATTCTGACCACATGTCCCCTCGCTACGGCGTACGTGGCGGCATCCGAGTGGGCCCACGTGAGGCGCCTACGCGGGACATGTTAAAGGCTGGCGGGAGGTGGCGGGCTTAACGCCCCGTGACACGCTTGCTACATGTTCCGCGTCTCAACTTTCGGCGGCCCGTCAAAGTGTCATGACACATGGCGTGACATAAGCGCCCGCTCACGCACTCGCGTACGTATGCCACGCCGCGTCACCCGTCGGCCTGACGCGTCACCACCGCTTGGTTAGGGTGATGATGATGATGATGGATATGGACTGACGATTTGTCTTTTTTTTCTTGAAATTGTCGTCCTCATCATGTTTGTCACATGGCCCGGCTCTATTTGGAGCCACTTTCCGTCGACCTGGACCTAGGCTTTCCGCCTCGGCTCCCGTTCATTCTTCGCTCTTGATTTGGGGCTGATTTGCGGTTTGAACGTTGTGAGTGACACGGTTGGGGCCGTGTCACTTGGACAAAAACCCCGAAAGAGTGACATTTCATTTGGTTTTGTCGTACGGAAAAGGGAAAAAGGCTACGGAATGGTGCTGGACATTTTTCCAGACCAGAACCCCAGCAGTACGGGGCCACGGCACGGCGGGCAAAAGTGGCGGCGGGCGGCTCCCAAGTAAGGCGACACCGGACGGCGGATAACGTGTCTGGTGTGAGCGCTGGCCGTGGAGGACGACTCCATTTTTATATCCTTGCAAAGTGGGCCGAGGCGGCCAAATTCCGCCCGCGCGGGGGCTAATATTAGCCGCGCTATAATCCCGCCGCAGATCGGGACCGGCGTCGTCTATCACGGGCCACCGCGATACGGGACGTGGCGCCACCTCATTCTGCCGCGGGGATTGAATGGGAGCGCCGGGACGTGGCCCGGGACGTGGCCCGGGCGCCGGCCATTGCCCGCCGTCCCTTCGGAGCCATTGACAATTGGAAGTCGCCGCTTACGGAATGGCGCCAGAAAGGCGGCAGACAAAGAAAAAGACAAAACTAAAAGGCCGACGGTGACACCTGAGCAAATGTGGCAGCCCCGGCCGGCATGTGAAAGGCCGCGTCTTTTACTGTAAAAGCCCGGGTATTTTGGAGCCGCACTCCTTTCTTGAAGAGAGGAGAAGGAGGTCAACCGGCGCCCTTGTGTATGTGTGTGTGCGTGCGTAGGGTCGACTGAGGCCCGACTCCCCGCCGAGTGTTTTTAGTCGTCGGGAGATTGGATCTGTCAACGCCACTGGCACGTGCGCCTCTTCTTACAGAAGTCAATTTGGGCCGCCAATGGCATGACCCACTTTTCAATGAAGATGATTGGCAGAAAAACACACATGAGACAAAAAGTCTCCCGACCAAACCAGGTGGAACGAACGCCCGTCTTAAATATCTTTTTGCTTTCTTTTTTTTTTGTCTCCCCCCCTGGTTATGATGGCGAGTCACAGCTTGACCGGGTACATAAACTCCGGGAGCCAGCGCCGAAGCGAGCGAGCGAGCGAGCGAGGCCACGTCCGATGACCCGACCCTTATAAATAGCCGCGGGTCCAAAGGCGGCGAGGAATAAGACGAAAAAAGGGATGACGGCAGGGCACGGGGCTCCGACGACATTCCGCCGACGTGACGAGCGCCTCGACAGCTGCCGACAAACATCGGCGCGACTGGCGCTAACGCGGCGGAATGCCACGCCGGCGACGCCCCCGCGCCCGGCATTCTGCTCCGTCATTCATTGGGCTCGACCTATTGTCAAGCGGACGACTCAAAGGTCAAATGCACCTGCCGTCTCTTCCCACCGACCGACCGACCGACCGACCGCTGGAGCCGCTTTCATTTTTTTGGACCCGGGCGCGGCGGCTCACGGGAGTCACTGGGCGAGGAGGGCCCTCGGGCTAGGTCAGGGGGCCACATTGACTTTTACAATTCGAAAGACGAGCTGGCTCAGCAGCACAAGACACTTTGTATGGAATTAAGCGTAGATATGAAACATAATAAAGCATTCAACTATGAACATACCTGTCAATGAGAGGTGTTGTGGATCATTCCTTTTTATCCAGTGCATCCAAGTCTGGTGCTACCAGTCCTGGCTAGGCTGGCAATTCTCACAACAATTGTGAGGCGTTCATCACTCATCTGCAGGGTGCCTTACGGCTTTTCTTCACACTAAAAGTATGTTCACACACACACTTTCTCGGGCCGCACAAAATGATACGGTGACCCAGATTTGGCCCCCGGGCCGCCACTTTGACACCTGTGGCCTACAGGCTAATGCACTAGCCGCTAGTGACTAGCGGCTAAGGCCTGGCGGCTAAGGCCTGGCGGCTAGGGCTAGGCGCCGCCTGCTTTATTCAAAGTTTGATGTGTTCCACTTTCAATGTGAAATGTACTCCGGAGCCACTCGGGGACTAAAGTAACGCTTGAAGAGGAACTTTGACCCATGTTTCGTCGTAGTTCTTTCTATCTTTCTAAGTGTTCCAGGTGCGCCTAATGAACAACGGTCTTAAGCCGTGCTTGTTTGATGGCTTGCTTTTCGGGGAATTAGTACGCCTCCCATCCACGTCACCTGTCCCGCGACGGAAACTCCAAAAAAAGAGCGCTGAGATGACGGCTATTTTGGTTTCGGCGCCGTCATTGTTCTAACAATGACGCCTGACGAAACCACTTCCGCGTCCCGGTGCCTGGTTTTTCCCGCCCACCGCAGCTGTCTGCCCGTCTTCCGGCTGTGCCGAGCGTAGCCGAACGGAGCCGAACGGAGCCGAACTGAGCCGAGCGAAGCCGAACAAAGCCGAGCGAAGCCGAGCGAAGCCGAGCGAAGCCGAGCCTCCAAGTTCCGTGTTGTGTGTCCCAGGGAGGAAAGCAGGCAAGCAGGCAGTGCGCGAGGACCAAGAGACGCGAGCGAGCTACGAACGAAAGATCGAACGAAGCAACAATATCCGGCTGGAGGAAGCCGGAAAGGACGAGGACGCGAGGTCGGTGCTTGGCTGATTTTTCGTGTCGTCATTTATTTGTGGTAGTTGTGGAGCGCTTCCGTTCCGTTCCGTTCCGTTCCCTTCCGTTCCGGAACGAACTTGAGGTGCCCGCCCCCGCCCCTCTTTCCCATTCCCCCCGTTCGGACGAAGGCCGGTGACGTATGACGTCACGCTCGCTCCACAACTTTTCCCGTCATCGCCGACGGAAGCAACGCACGTCGTTGTGACGCACTTGTGCGCGATGACACGGGCAAATGGACTAAGTGAGCGAGTGAATGGACTCACTCGCTCATTTACTCACTCACGCACTCACTCACTGACGCGCACATAATGACGGCAACGGAACGTGCGCGCGGCTGCCGTCATGCCGCAGGTGGACAACTTCCGGGTGTGTAGACTTTGGGGGCGGAGCCAGCGACGCCGCTTCGCCAATGGGCAGCTCGTCTCTTTTTTTTTTTTCCGAATGCGTAGATCGCGAAGTAGCGTCTCAAATTGAACCAAGGTCGTCTCGAGCTCGTCGGCTCGGACGTCCATCGCCGTCCGTGGCGCCGAAACACGATGCTTCCACGCTAGCCCTCAGAGGCCTTCCCAAAGTAGGGATGTCCAACCTGCGGCCAGGGGCATAGGCTAGCTACTAGAAATGTCAAAGGGTAAGACATGCTCCAATACTTTTTCTCATTGGAGTGAAATTTAAGATGGGTTGGATTTTCCTTGACGGGATCTGGCCCCCTCACCCTCTTTTTCCCCCAGGGGGCGTCGGCCAGTGGCTTTCCAGGCCGGCGGGCGCCATGGAGCGGGGCTCGGGCCGCCCGCCCCTGGGCTGAGGCCACTCCCGTGATGTCCGGTGGCGGAGGCGGCGGGGGAGACGGCGGCAGGGCGCGGCGAGTCCGAGACTTTAACCGTTTCATCACCTGCTACCTTTGCGGAGGCTACCTGATCAAGCCCACCGCCGTCACCGAGTGCCTGCACACCTGTAGGTGGGCGCGCTCTCGGCTTGGCGCCACCGCTTGCGCACCCGTTTCTCTCTCTCTCTCTCTTTGTCTCCGCCTCGCTCAGTCTGCAAGAGTTGCATCGTGCAGCACTTTGAGGAGAGCAACGACTGTCCCAAATGCGGCATTCAGGTCCACGAGACCAACCCGCTGGAGATGCTCAGGTCCGAAAGGCTCCTCTCCCCCCCCCGGCGGGGCGCGACCGCACTCGTCTCACTCGCCGTGTCGCCTCCTGGCTTTCAGGTTGGACAACACTCTGGAGGAAATCATCTTCAAGTTGGTTCCGGGCCTCCGAGAGCGTAAGTGGCGCCCGCCTGGGAACCGTCCGCCCGCTGTCCGACCGACGCGCCTCACGTCGTGCGTTTATGCCCTGCAGAGGAGGAGGGACGAGAGCTGGACTTCTTTAGGGAAAATCGGCGCCATCGGGACCCCCCCGGTGAGATCCCGCGCGGCGCCGAGCGCCGGCGACCCGCGGTGACCTGGCTCTCCGCAGCCGGCGACGCGGCCAGGGCGGCGGGGCTCCCCGTCGGGGAAGGCGGCGCCGGTGCCGACCGGGACCACCACAGGAGCGACCCTCAGATCGCCGTCTGCCTGGACTGCCTGCGCGAGGCCGGCGAGGCCGACGTCACGGTACGCCGCCGCTCCCTGAACGATGGGCGGAACGGGGCGAATGGGACTGGACCGCCGTCTTTTTGTCTGGCGCTCAGGACCTGATGAAGAAATTCATCCGCTGTTCCAGCCGCGTGACGGTGGGAACCATCAAGAAGTTCCTCAGCCTCAAACTCAAGCTGCCCAGCTCCTACGAGGTCATTAGCTTTAGCTAACGTGTCGTCACGCTGGAATGTGACTCAGTACATACGTGTGTGTGTGTGTGTGTGTGTGTGTGTTGCGTGCCTGCGGAGCAGCTGGACGTGTTGTGTAACGGTGAGATCATGGGTCGAGATCACACGCTGGAATTCATCTACATGACAAGATGGCGACTGCGCGCTCACAACGTAAGCGCGAGCCACTCGCCACAAGAGGCCTAACGGGAAGTGGGTGGCGGGATTTTTTTCCCCCTCACGTGCGTTCTTCTTGTTGTTGTGCCCAGCAGACGTATCCCATGGTCCTGGAGTACCGACCGCGCATCGACTTTGGATGAAGCGCCGGCGCGTTTGGACTGAGATGCGCTGGACTGAGATGCGCTGGCCTGGCCTGGGTGTCCCCGAGATATTTTTCTAGCGCGTGTAAACGTTGTTTTTATGCCGGCGGATAGAAAGAAGAAATTAATTGAAATGAAGACTTGTCTGTACTTGCCGCAAACTTGGCACACTTGTGAATAAATGTTTTTACCCAGCGCTGGCGTGAGTGACGTGATATCTGGATCTATGTTTGGCCTCCCGCCGACGGTGGTTGCAGTTCAAAGGTCGCGGAAAGACAATCCGCGCACTCCGACTTGTCAGCGCCGCGTGCTTTCGAAGAAGACCAACATGACAACATTGTGGCGCCGTGGGATATTCTCGTCCTACTTGGCAGCAACAACAAAAAAAAAAAAAAAAAAATGTGGCCAGGTTCAAGCGCTGGAAAAAGACCTTATGATATACAAGGGCCAATCATGCTGACAATATTCTTGTCATATAGGAAGAGATTCAAGTGGGGACGTGACCACCCAAAACTCTTCCTTCCACAACCCCAAATATGCATGCATATATATATATATATATATATATATGAGGGCTTTGACATTAAAGTGGAAAAAAAATCGCGTGACCAGGCGCTTATCAAACGATTCTATAGCGCTCCCTGGCGTGAGTATAAAGCATCACATGTAAACGGGACATGCCCACGTAGAGTAAGGCTTTTTTGTATACTAAAGCTTTTATTCTAATAGAAAAAGATGATGGATCGTAAGTAGTTTTTTCCCTGAAAAATGACAATGTATGGTAAAACAATCTATAGTAAAGCTTTTTATTTAAAAAGATGATATTTTGTCAGTTTATTTCCTTAAAATTGACTGTAAACACATATATTGATCAATATATATGAGCAACACGTTAGAACCCAAAAGATAATGTAGACTTACACCCGTCCAATATACGGTCATAACTTGTTTCATCTTCGCGAAGTCCTTCTTCACTATTCGACAGAGTAAACAATCAAGTATCGATGACATCCATTCCCTGTTATAGTCGTCCTAGATCGGCACTGTAATACACACGACCGAAGGTAGCCTAGTGAATGTTAGCATCCATGTCCATCCATGTCCATCCATGTCCATCCATGAGCCTCGCGGGACTCGCATATTCACGCTCACGCTTCAAACGGAGACCCACGGGACTAAACATGATCTTCTCTCTCACTCGTAAACACGGGAAATATCGCAAAGCACAAAGTCAAGCAGCCTTTACCACAACAACAACAACAACAACAAGCAGCATACCTTGAAACACGGAGAAATCATCACAATAGTGATTTGTTGTGGCTTCCTCGATGCAACTTTATTGATAATCGCCAGAAAATCTGCCGTGTTGGTCAAGGTAAGCGCATCAAGGCATCAATAATCGAATATCGATATGCATCCAGTCAAAACTAGTTGTACCTCCCCAACATGCCATCGCCAAAGGGGTAGAAACGAAACACAACATGTCACATATAGTAAGGCTTTTTTATTCAAAGAAAATGAATATGTGTGGTAAAGCTTTTTTTGAATGAAAAATGACCATGTATCCTTAGTGCACTAGTTGGACTTTTTTTTTAAAATGATTTTTTAAAATGTTATTTTAAATGTACGTTTGCAGCCCGTCTCCCCGTCCAATTAGATTAGACATGGACTCGTGATGGACTGGATTGGCCAGATGATGAGTTCAGGTCAAATGTTGGTTGTCCTCAACGGCTGGATCTCATTGGATAAAGCAGGCCACGCTGAACGCCAAAACAGCAGTCTTTGGAAAGCACATTTGCATAAAGACCGGCGATACTTGCGAGCCAGTGGCCCGCCATTGGACTAATGGCCATCGGCCGGCCAGCACGCCCCACCCCGAGCGGAAGGCCGTGGGATTCTCCCGCCGGCTATCCGCTCCAGTGGATTCGTGGAAATTGGCCGATAGCGCGAACTCTTGAACCGCTCTGCGGAATGTCGGGCTCGGCGAGGAAAATGCGCCCCGACAAGTCGCGGGTGGGCCGGCGGGCGGGCGGGCGGGCGTTCCCGGAGTTCCGTCTCGCCTTATTTTGCGCCTGCAGACGGCGACGTACGGCCGACCCTTCGACGCCTCGCCGGCCGGTATTTTGGACGTCCATCTCCGTTTCTGGCGGGCCGTAAACAAAAAAGGGGGAACGGTCACGGACGGAGACGCTCGGGGGGACGACGGCGGCGAGTTCACCGGCGGCCGTGCGTGCCAGGGAGGAGACGGCGACCTGGAGTCACCCCGTTCCAGGTGGAACTGGCAGACTTTTGGATGCCCGCGGGCCTCCCGTGTGTCACGTGGCGCTGCCGTCTTGCCCCCCCTCCCCACTTGGCCCCTGGGGCGTGCGTGCGTGCGTGCGTGCGCCTCTTTTGCCTCTCCGATTCTGCATCCGTCTTTTTTTCGTCGGCTTTTGTGGCTCCGTTAGCGCTGGCTTAGCTTATACAGACACGTGAGCACGCTCATTTCACACACTATTTATTGAGCATAATTAGTAGTTGTGGATGGCATGATTTGAATAAATACTACGCGTCAATTGGAAGCAACGGTCCCACGCACGCCCGACTCGGGCTGCTTTTCAATGGACGGGTTGCCGAGCGGAGTGAGGCGGGCGGACGGGCTTTTTGGGAAGCAAAGGCGGAAGGGGAGGAGGCCGGCCGGGGGAAGACGGCCACCCGGCGGAGAAAGCCGTCTCATGCCGGCGGGCGCCTGGGCGCAAAGCGCACGCGCAGTCCGTCGACGGGGTGCACGATGGGCACGGTGCGCATGTCGGGGAAGTCGCTGGTGGCCAGGCTCCACGTGCAGGTGGCCAGCAGTTCCACGGCCAGGGTCTTGAGGACCACCCGGGCCAGCTCTTTGCCCACGCAGCCCCGCGCGCCGGCGCCGAAGGGCACGTAGCTGAAGCGGGACGAGCGGTCCTCCCGTCGCTCCGGCCCGAAGCGGTCCGGGTCGAAGGCCCGGGGCGCCCTGAAGACGGCCGCCGTCTCGTGCGTGTCCCTGATGCTGTACATCACGCTCCAGCCTTTGGGCACCTGGTAGCCCTGGAGAGCGCCGCAAAGGATCAAATCCACGTCGGCCACGACGGCCGGCCGGCGGAGCCGCCAGAGCCTATACTCACGTCCAAGTCGAAGGTCCTCAGGGCCGTCCGGTAGCCTCCGGACACGGGCGGCAGAAAACGCAGGACCTCTTTGACCACGCAGTCCAGGTAGCGAAGGCGGCCCAGCTGCTCCAGGCCCAGGCGCTCCCGGGGGCCCTCCTCCGCGGGGCCCTCCTCCGCGGGGCCCTCCTCCGCGGGGCCCTCCTCCGCGGGGCCCTCCTCCGCGGGGCCCTCCTCCGCGGGGCCACCGCCCGACAGGCCCTCCGAGTCCAGCTCGGCCCGCAGGCGCGCCGCCACGTCCGGGTGGCGGAGCAGCTGCAGCACCAGGGACGTGGAGGCGCTGGCCGTGGTGGAGTGCGCCGCGAAGATCAACTCCACCGCCGTTTCCTGAAACGGCGGTGGAGTCGGCGCCGAGAGCGGAGGCAAGGGACGGACGGATGGCGCCTGGGTGGCCTTACTTTCAGCTCCTGGATGCTGAGCTTTTGGCCGTGCTCCTTGGCGCTGGACAACATGTAGTCAAAGGCGTCCAGATCCTCCTGCTGGGGCTGCGCCATCTTCTCGGCGATGATCTTCTCCATGTTGGCGTGGAGGATCTCCCGGGCTTTGATCCCCTGTGGGGAGGAGGGAGGGGAAGGGGGAGGGGGGTCGGCGACGGACCCACACAAGCGACGGCGTCCACCCAAGCGGCGGTCTTTGGTCACGGCGGGTGGGCCACCTTGCGCAGGCCGCCGAGCGGCACGTCGACGGGAAGCGAGAAGAGGTTGTCCATCAGCTGCTCGAAGACGGCGCCCAGGTACCGCAAGCGTTCCTCGTCCAGCCGCAGACCCAGCAGGACCCGCACGGCCACGCGGAAGGTCAGCGACTTGGCGGCGGCGTACACGTCCACGGCGTCGGCCCGGGCCCGCCAGCGCCCCACCTGGCGTCGGACCACCTGGCGCAGGCGCGGGAGGTACGACTCCAGGGCGTCTCTGCCGAAGACTTTGGCCAGGACCTGGCGGTGGGAGGAGCGTGGGTGGTTGGGTGGGTTGGTCTGGTGGGGTGCGTTGGAGACCCCCCCCCCAATCTACCTGGCGCCTCCTCTTGTGGGCGTCGCCCAGCGAATTGACCAAGCTGTTGGGTCCCAGGATGATGCGCGTGCTCATGGGCCACTGCGTGCGCACCAAGCTGTGCTCGCCCAGCAGGATCTTGCGCACGTTTTCCGCGCCCGTCACCCGCACCAGCGGTTTGCCCAGGAGGTGGGTCTTGAACACGTTGCCGTGGCGACGGCGACGGCGGGCGTGGAAGTCGGAGCCCTTGAAGAGAGGCCGAGTCAGGCCGAGGCGGGCTGGCGGAATGACAAGATGGCCGGCCGCTCTTGCGGTCCTCACCTGAAACAGCCAGTGAAGCGTCTCCCCCACCAGCGGCCAGCCCATGGAGCCCCGGGGCAGAGGCAGCGGGTTGCGGGGGTCCCGGCTCAGCCTCCAGCGGAGCGCCCACAGCAGGCGGGCCAGCGCCAGGGCCAGCAGCGCGCCCAGCAGCCACGCGCACGTGGCTTTGGCCAGATGCACCGGCCACGACATGTCGCCCCCCGAGGAGGCACCGCACCAAAGCACGCCGGAGCACGCCAGAGCCTCACGCCAGAGCCTCACGCCAGAGCCTCACGCCAGAGCCTCACGCCAGAGCGCCACACCAGAGCGCCACGCCAGAGCGCCACGCCACTCCACTCCACTCCAGCGGATGCTCGCCGCCTGCACAAAGTGGACAGAGCGCGGGCAAAAATGTTGCCCCTTTAGGAAGTGGGCATTTTTTCAAAGGAACATTCTTTTACATTGGAGTCCCATGTATACATACGCATCTTACTCATCGGCTTCTTTACGTTGACGGACTATCGTGTACGTTCACGCTCATGGTGTTCAAAAAAATGTTTTTGTTTCTCTTTCATTGTCCCTTGGATGCAAAAAACAAATCAATCTCCTTTTTCAATCCCATTGCAATTGCATATATCAAATCTACGGGCAATGGATGAAAAAAAATTGTCATCATCCAAACAAAAACAACAACGGAATATGTGAGAGAACTTGGAGTGAAATTGGGATGAGGCCCCAACCGCAGAATTTCCACTTGAGCCAGGAAAACAAAAAAAACAAAAAAAAAAAAAACAAAAAAAAAAACTTGAACTAACTTACTTGTGGCGGCGAGCATGCACGTATCGACGTCAAACCGTCGGAAGCGATGCGAGCAAAACGTCAACTATTTCGAACACTCGAACGGCGTGCGCCGGCTTGTCCTTCACCTGACGAACATGCGGTGTGTGTTTGTGTGTGTGTGTGTGTGTGGGAGGCAATTTGGGGGTCTTCACGCGACCCTCCCGTGGATGGGAAAGCGCACAATGCGAAAACTCACCTCCCCAGATGAAGTCTCAAGTTTGAAGCGACGTGACGGACGGACGGACGCGCGCGCCTTTTTATAGCCGGCCCACCTTCGTCGGTGACGTCACGTGGATAGAGAGAGAGAGAGAGAGAGAGAGAGAGAGAAACGCTGAGTTGACGCTAACGGGAGTCGTGACGTCATCCAGCCATTGGGACGCAACTTTGATTTGGTTTAGGCTTCGGTCGAGGATCACCTCGTAGCTCAAAAACGGGGAGAACGATCGCCCTCCCTCTTTAAGGGTTATGCTCAGGTTTAGCTGCATTTACAAGTGGCAAAGACTCATTTGCTCATTTGCTTTGTCACAAGCGCATGCTTGGAAGTCTTTTATTCTCGTCAATGGCACAATCGGGCTTGGTCACTTGACTGCAATGTAATAGAACATGGCATTTTGGGGCGAATGGGAAAAAAGGGAGGGGGGGGGCACAAAAAAACATCTCAAATGGACCTTTTCGCTCTGAAATACAAAATGAGGATTTGGCGAAACCACGAGAGGGAGCCAGCGTTCCCCCCCCTGCTAAACTTGGACTTGCAAAAGTTCAAGAGCACCCGAGCCGTTTTGTTCAGCTCTGTGCCGTGGACGTCTTTCGGCGTCCCAGCGCAAAATATTCCGTTTCGGCGGGCGCTCGCCACGCCAGAAAGGATTCTCGGCGCCGCCGCCGACGCTCGGCCACATTTCCCAGCGGCAAGGGCGGTGGCCTTCTTCAACGTTGGCTTTCTGAGGGGGCCCGCTTTCATCTTCACCCGGCTTTTTTTTGGTCCGTCGTTGGCCACCCCGACGACCTTGTGAGCGCGGCGAGGAAGCGCGTGGCCCGCCTGGCCCTTCCCATTCATTCATCACGGACGCTCGGAAGCCACCTGCCACGCTGACTTATTTGCGACACGCCCACACGCTTTCACCTGCGTGTGACGGACGGGGAAAAGAAAAAAGGGAGAGAAAAAGGAGGCAGATGGCTCGTATTTCAAACGGGTGCCGGGGCTGGAAAAAAAAAGCCGTCCGCTCGTTGGCCGTGGTCGGCACGCCGCCGCAGAGATAAGGCCCGAAATCAAGACCAAATCAATGTCCACCGGCCGGCCTTGCGGATTGCACGCCTCGTGACGACAACGGGATGAATGAAATCCGGCCAGCGAGCGCCGAGTCGACGCCGTGGCCCCGCCCCTTCCCGCGTCAATCACGGGAGCCAAAGGGCCACGCCGAGGGCCCAATGGAGAAAAGGGAACGCCGGATGGCCAGTCGGTCGCTTTCCCCCGGCCAGGACATTTTTCCAGGCCCGGCCCGGCCGGATGCGCCGACGTGTCGATCCTGGGCGGCCGTGGCCGCGCCCCCCCTGGGTGGGTGCCCCGCGGCTCCCGTCAATCATTCTTTTCTTCTCTCCTCATTGGAGGAGCTGACGCATGACAAGGGCAAATGGAGTCCACTGTTGACATTGTTGCGGCGTGTGTGCGTGAGCGCCACTTTCCTTCCCGCCGCCTCGGCCCGCCTCGGCCCGCCCCGGCCCAGCTGCCAATCAAGGCACAAAAAGACACGGCGAGGGTGCCGTAACCCCGCTGGTGTCTCACGCACGCAGACTTTTCAGCTTACGGCGCGCCCGTCAATCACGGCTGTGGACACGCCCTCGTCCCAGGTGGCGCGAAGCCTTCCACTAAAGTACTAAGCTACTAATTCTTCTCCTATTGGGGGTCGGGAGGGGTCGGCAGAGGTGGAGGGGCGTGGGGGGGGGGTGTCTTGGCCAGGCTTAGGGAGGGTTAACCCTTTCATTCACCTCGAATGCCTCTTTTTGACTTGGCTCCGTGTTGGCTGCTTTCCACCGCATTTGTCTTTGTTCATCTCCAAAAGAATACCATGTAATATGTCGTCGAATCGGCCTTCCGCTTGGTCAGAGAAATAAAGATTGGAGAAGTTTGGAGGCCGACCCGACCGGCTGAGAAAGTGGGGAGTAGGCGCCGTTCCCACCTGAACTTGAACTCGACACGGATCGGCGCCCCCGCCAGTTGACGGCGCTCTCTAAATGAGGAGCGGGCAGAAAACGCCCGGCGGCAATGGCGGCGGCGGCGGCGGCCTGGCGGGCGTCCCGCTGGCTTCCTGCCGTACGCTCGAGCAGAGGCGCCGCTGGACGCTAATCCTCTTCCGGAGCGTCCGGCGCTAACCCGTCAGCTCACTCTGGCTCCTGACTGCGTCTCAGTTGGGTTGGGGTTAGGGGTTAAGGGTTACTCTTCCTCCTCTTCCTCCTCCTCCTCTTCCGCCTCCTCCTCCTCTTCTTCAGTCCTTCAGCACCTCAACCGGCGAGAGATCCACTCTCTGGAATCTCCATCGAGCTTCCGCTTCCCGGACGGGACACGCCATGCATCCCGAGGGGAGTTTTTGCTAACGTGCTAATCGGTGATCTCAGGCATAAAATAATGGTATCGTAAGCATTGGTAAGGGGGGCAATTGAAGACAAACCTTCCCTTGCTTCAACCATCCTAAGCCTAACAAGCCCCCCCCCCGGTCCCGACGGATCGGACGTCTGTCGCCGTGGACGGCACCCCAAGTGTGGCGGGAATTTGTGGCCTCCGGAGCGCCTGTCAACGCCGGGCGCTTAGAATGGGCGCGGGGGTCGGAGGTGAAATCCCCGGAGGCCGCCGGCGAGGAAACGGCGGCGGCTTAGAGCGCAAACACAAACAGCGCTCTCACAAGTGTCTGCGGCGTCAGTCTGTCGCCGCCACCGCGGGACCTTTCCCCTCCGGAAGCGGGCCGGCCCGTCCGCGGCTCATAGGTGTCCGGTCCGACAGGACGCCGCCGTCGGCCCCATGCGTACCGAGAGGGGTCTCGTCATGAAAATGCCCTACCCAAGATGGCCGCACGATAGCGGCTCCCACGGACGTCCACGTCGGCTCCGACCCGTGGCCGTCCGCCGATGGGCACGGTCCCCCCCACCCACGGTCCCCCCCACCCACGGTCCCCCCCTCTCTGGCCTCCACGGTCCGTGCTAATCGGGCGCCGCCTTTTTACCGTGCGGCGGGCGAGCTGGCCGGTCATCGATGGAGAAGAATGGCAAGGGATGAAAGAAGAATGGAGCTCTGTGTGTTATTCTTTGGCATCTGCTCCCAGGGTGAGCGCCCGGTCACACCATTAGCCTCGGGGAAAGCCCTTAGCGCTCGGCCACCTCGGCCACCTCGGCCACCTCGGCCACCTCGGCCACCTCGGCCACCTCGGCCTTTGGTCCCGTCTCCACACGAGCAATTCCCTGACCCGGCCAGAAAGCCACTTCGTTTAGAAAAAAATCCAAGGACGGAGACTCGCCAAAGTTTTGGGGCCACGACGCCCCGTCCCGCTCGCGGCGGCCTCGGCTAATTGCCGCGGCGGGACGGCGGCCGGGAGCGCCGGACGGCGAGCAAGGGCACACACGAGGTCACACACAAGGTCAATTGTGTTGGCGCCGTCGATTGTCCGCTAATGAACACGGACGGGCCGTTTTGCCGGCGTTCGGCCAGTGCGCAAACGGCGGAGAGGGCCCCGCGAGCCCGTTTCGCGCTCGGCCGCTCGCCGGACAAATCATATCATGGCCCGCGTTCGTCACGGCCACGTCAACCCCGCTCATCGGGAAAATGAGCGGCGGGGGGGGGGGGGGGGGGGGGGGGGATTGGGGGACCTCTCCTTTCCTCTTTGCGGCGTGGCCGAGATCAAAAAAAGGGGAAAAGGTGCCTCGCGCCAACAAAGACGGAGAAGAAGAAAGAGGCGTTTTGTTCCCCCGGTGGCACGTTCGAGCGGTCGGGCCGAGCCGGGCCGGGCGGCCAATGGCCTCCTCGCACTCGCCCCGGACCGCCGGGGTCGGAGGCCGCCGCGCCTCCCAATTAACCGGGCGCAAATGTGCCCGCTCGGTTTGGCCAAGCGGAAAGGTGAATGTCAGTCCACGCCTTTGTTCCTTCTTCATTCCCATTGCGGTGAAAAGATATCGCTAGCAATGGGAGTTGACCCGGCCACCTTGCTTTTTAGCCACCTTTTAGCTCTTTGGCCTGCTGCGGTTGTCCAGATTGAACCAGGGGCCATCCCGTGGAAAAGCCCCTTTCCGGCCCACCGGACGGCTACGGCTGCGTTTTCCTCACCAAAGTCGCTCGGCCACGTGGGATTCCGAGGGGGGGGGGCGGGGCCTTTGTGTTTTTTGGCGGCCCCCGGGGTGGCGGTTCTAACGCCGGTCGCGAAGGAAAGACTTCACGCGGTGGCGCTTTTCCCGGCCCCCGCCACCCGGAGGCGGCGGCGGCCCATCGGGGCCACCGGCGGGCGGCTTCCTTTGGGCGGGGAGGCCGTCGCCGGCCGTCGCCGGCCGTCGCCGGCCGTTGTCCCGGCGCTAACTGTTCACCCTTGTAATGAGATCATGCCCGCTGAAGGCTCCGGAACAAAAGGCGGCAAATTGTCATTAAATGCGCAGCGCCGCGGCGGCTCTGGGAGGCGCCTCCCATGGCCTCCCGTGGCCTCCCGGCGCCTCCCATGGCCTCCCGGCGCCGCCGCAGCGCCGCGGCAGCGCCGGGGCGGCGGCCTTTGATGGGCCGGCCCCTTTCACGGCGGCTAATGGCTCCTGACAGGCGGCGGCGACAGATTGGGCGAGAAACTTGTCGATCGGGCCGAGGGGATTTTTGAACTTTGCCCGCTCCGGCTCGGGCGCCCCGTCACGCCCCGCCCCCGCTCTGTCAAACAATCACATGCGTGACCCAATTGAGCAGTGGCCCCTCCCTCGCCGATAACCTCAATGAGCTCTATGTTGCCGGCCGGCTTTGTTGGGACGCTCATTAAACGCTCGCCCGCTTCCTGCCTTCGACGCAAATACCGACCGGGCGGGTGTGGGCCGAGCGGGGGTTCGGGCCCCCCCGGCGCACGGGCCGCGCCGGGGGGGCCCGCGCCATCGGGGGGCGGCGCAGGTGCGAGCCGTGGACTTTCCCACCGAGCGCTCATTAGGTCATGACAATCCGCTGGGACAAAGGAGGCGGCGCCACCCCCGCCGTTGATCCCGATGGCTAATGGCTCTTTTCCCCCCGGCACGCACACAATGGTGGCCCGAGCGAGCGACCGAGCGAGCGACCGAGCGAGCGACCGACCGGAGCGCCGTCCGTCCGCTCGGCGGTCGGGGACGAGAGAAGGCTCGGTCGGCACCGTGGCTTTTCCAGAGTTAGCTCATTGTCTTGAGCTTTGGGGAGGGGGGGGCTCAAAGGTCAGAGGTCAACTTTGGCGCTCACGCCGAGAGCAGAAATTCCTAAGGGGGGCGCCGGAGAGCCACTTGATGATGCTGCTTTTCTCCTGGCAGACGGGAGGGAGAGAGGGAGGGAGGGAGGGAGGGAGGGAGGGAGAAAGAAAGGGAGGGAGGTTTGCCATCAGGAGCAGCTTTTGCCTCCATGGCCTCCAAACCTGTCGAAACAAGGCTCCGTGGCGGGGGGGTGCCAAATTCACTTTTGCTCTGCTTTGAAAGAGAGGTGCCCCAAACGAGGACCCCCCCCCCCCCCCCCCCCCCCCCCCCCCCCCCCCCCCCCCCCGCCGAGGCCCCCGGGGCGGCGGGCTCCGGCTTCCTCCCGGCCCCACCTCCACAGGAAAGACCCCAGACGGTCGCCCCCCCACCCCCCACCCCCCCTCACACGCCTTCGGAAATACCTGAGCCGATCCCGGACCCCCGGGGAGGGCGGGGGCATTGCTCTTATTTTGAAAAGACTCCATTCTCGCCACTGACTTCCAGGCGGCCAGTAAAGGCTTTGATGAGCGTCCGCGGCCGATCCTCCCACTTGAAGGGAATTGGACGGCATTGGATGCAGATTTTTCTGTTGATTCCAGGCTCCTTTCCACAACATTTTGAGTGGCTTGCTGTTATATTTGGGGCCTTTTGAGCTCATATTTTTGGCATAACGACCACCACCCCAAAGGAGAAACACTGAAATATGTTTGCTTTTTCTACAATAAGTAGTATCAGAAATGGTATGGAATAAATCTTTTCAATTTGGTGTCAACGATTGTGTGATAGGGAAAAAAAAAGCCTTTGGGTTGTACAGGCAGCAGCGTCCCCACTTCAAGTGGCGTGTCTGCAAACTAGGAATGCTGGCGCCATCTGGGGGCCTTGTAGTTGACTGCAACGGCCTGCTTGCAGGGAGCGAAAAAGCACTAAGGAATAGCTCACACCGATTCAGCGTTAAAAGGCCATTTCTACCTTGTGGTTGAGCCGTGGACACCGCTGTCCTTTCCCTTTGGCCCAGTGGGCGGCGCTCTCTTTTGCCGAGCCTTGTCAAGTGGCTAGCTGCGTCGGACTCGCCGTGGACTTTGGTCCCCGCCGTCTGTCCACGCCGCTCGAGCGTGCGCGCCGCGTGGCCGTCGGCGGGCGGCTCGGCCCGGCACTCGGCCCGGCGCTCGGCCCGGCGCTCGGCCCGGCGCTCGGAGCGGCGCTCGGAGCGGCGCTCGGAGCCGGTCGCCAAAGCGCTCGTCCCGAGTGGCAGCTTTTATCCGAAGCACTCAAATGTGACCACCGGGGCCCGCGAACGCCGACCCCAGGTGGCCGCGGCCGCGCCGGTCGGGTGCGTTTGTCGTCGGGGTTACGAAGCAGCTTTGGAACGGCGCCCATTTGAAAGCGCAACGGTAGCGGCAGGGACGTGGCGCCATGTGGTGCCTGGCGGGACAGAGTGACCACGCAAGGCTCTCCAAATATCTCGTCCAATGTTTGCTGACATCGATTTTGTTATTATTATCCCCAACATGAGACTTGACAAGCTGTTCTTTGACTAATCATTGACCCAGTGTTCCAAGAGGCAAATTTATCTTTCAGCGCCATTGGCGGCAATCCAATTGGGCGACAATTTGATGCGTCGCTAATCTGCTGCATTATAACAACAACAACAACAACAACAATAACAACAACAACAACAAAAAACCTGCTGTAAAAGCAAGCAGTGGGTTTTCTCCAGGCCCTCCCGCTTTGCAAAAACGCCCAGGCCGAGCTGGTGGAGCACCCTAAGTGACTCACCAGTGTTGACCGAGATCAGCTCCAGCACCCCCGCGACCCTGATGAGGATAAACGGTACAGAAAACACGAATATTTCAGCATATGTATTTCAAAGAAACAAAGGCGATAGCGGTTCTTTACCTTCACGGTCCAAAAGCGTCGGAATCAGAAAGTAAACAAATGACATAGTAGTACTAGCTTCCCTCTCAATGTAGGTAGTGGCTGGCCAGCTTCCGGCAACAAGCGGCTAAGTTCCGCTATTGCCTCGCTAACTTTGCCAGCTTCTTGGGTACGATAGAGCAAGTGTCAATTATACCGTGAGCCCGTGGACCAGCCCCGCAATCTATCTATCCCCCCCTTGCGAAAAGAGAGACTTGCCCTATCAAAGTCGACCGGCAGAGGACGCCGCTCGCGCGTTCATCCTGACGCCAGCTGCTGGCCGGGGCGTGGAGGGGAGACCCGAAGAAGCCGGGCCGGCCCCGCCCAACTCGGGCCCGCCCCCCTTCGGCCCCGCTCCCCGATTGGCCGCCGCGGCCAGCGTGAGACGCTAGAAAGTCAGGAGAGCACGACTGCGTGGCCCACTGTGAGAAAAACGGCGAAGCCAGCAAAGCCAGCGAAGCCAGCAAAGGTGGCCGCTCGGAGGAGGAGAAATACATTGAGCGGCCCGAAAAAGGACTCTCCGGCACGGGCGGAATGTTCTAGAAGGCTTTCTGTCGCCCTCCCGGGACCTCAACTTTACGTTCCCATGAGTTCTGCCAGGTGAGAGCCGAGTTTAGCCGAGTCCCGAAACTGCGTGCCAAGTCGTTCATTTGCCCTAGTCACTCGGTCACGTCGCTTCCGCTTTCGGGCTCCACGTCCAACGACGACTTTTTCAGCACGAAACAGAAAGGAGAAGGCTCGCTCCAAAGGTTTCATTCAAGTCGGTCGACACTTTTGTTTTCTTCAGAACAAAAACAACAAGTTTGTGTGACCTTAAAACATTAATATCTCCCCTCAAATGATGTTGCCATTGATGACGCGTTCAAATATCCTCACCTGAAACTCTTTCAAAATGGAGGAGGTTTGCACTTCCTAAATAAAAAAAACTTTTGGGCTGCACCAAAACAATGTCAAATTTGGCCGACCTACGTTGATCTTGATAGCAAGTCGCCCAACTTTTTTTTTCCGCCACTTGCTGAAAGTAGTCAAATCTATAATTGTCGCAGACCCTAACCCAAATTCTCCATTTGAGAATTGATCATGTCAGAGTGACTGATCCATGACACGGGAAATTGTCCATTACTGAATTGATGATGAATTGATGAGCGGACGGAGGAAGAAGGCACTCTCCCGGCTAGCGATCAATTGGCTTTCATTTTCTCGGGGCGGCCCGACTTGGCCTGTGGGCAGCCATATTGGTAGAGTCCACGTTGTGACCGGGCCCAAGTCCCGCGGGACTCGTCGAAGAGCGCATTTTTCTCCTTTTTGCGGCACAGACGACGAAATCGACCGATGGAGCGCGTCCGTCCGTGGCTTCCACGCGGCGGAGTGCGCGGGTGGCGGCCGGTGTCTAAGCGCATTTCCTTTTGTGTTCCCGTACGTCAGCCTCCTCAGGTCCTTCAGTCCGTCCGCCATGCCCGGCCCGGTCTTGCCCATGGACGTGGACATGGCCGTGCGCTTCTACGTCAGCCACTCTCCTCCTCCTCTGCGGGGCTTCCTGGGCTCCTACGAGACGCCCCTCCGTCGGAGCAAACGCGAGCGGGCGGCGGCCGCCATGGCGGCGGCGGCGGCGCTCAGACCGTGCCTGCAGAGGGGGGCGGCGCCCCACGAGGCCTGGGGCGCCAGAGGCCAGAAGAAGAAGGTGGTGTTTGCCGACTCCAAGGGAATGTCGCTGACGGCCGTGCGCGTCTTTTCCAAGAACGAGGAGGAGCGCGTTGGCGGCGTTGGCACGGGGGAGGAACTGCAGTTCCACATGAGCGACCTGGAGAACGCGGCGGCGGCGGCGGCCGAACTGAAGATCCGGCCGCCCGTGGGCCTGGCGCTGGACTTCAAGCAGCCCTCGGCCGACTACCTGGACTTCCGGCGCCGCCTGCTGCGGGACTCTGTCTGTCTGGAGAACTGCTCGCTGCAGGGGCGCTCGCTGGCCGGCACGGTCAAGGTCCGCAACGTGGGCTTCCAAAAGTCGGTGCTGCTGCGGGCCACCTTCGACTCGTGGGCCAACTTTGTGGACGTGGACTGCTCCTTCATGAACAACGTCTACGGCGCCCACGACACCGACACCTTTGCCTTTGCGCTGGAGCTGCCCGCCGAGGTGGCGCCGCACCACCGCGTGGAGTTCTGCGTGCGCTTCCGGGTCCCGGACCGGACCTACTGGGACAATAACGACGGCAAGAACTACGCCCTCAAGCACGCCGGCTGCTGGGAGAAGCTCGGCGGCGGCCAATGCCACGGGCAAGTGGCCGCCGTGGCCGCCGCCAACCTTCTCCCGGAGATGGACCAAGACCAGTTGGGGAGTCCGCGTTTGTGCGGCGGCGCCGCCGGCGGCTTCTTCCCGGGCTGGCAGAGTTGGAACCGGGCCGTGCCCTACTGGTGAGCCGGGTCCGTTCCCTCCGACCTCCCCCCCCCCCTGCACCTTTTTTGGATGCGTCGTCAGAAGGCGCCTCGCTCGCTTCGGCGGGCGCTCTTTGTCATTTGCACAGATGGACTTTTAGGAATGTGCCTTTTGGACTTGTGTGTGTGAGAGCGAGTGTGTGTGTGTGTGTGCGTGTGCATGCCAGGCGGCCAATCCTGTTTTACTCTTTTGCAGATAATTTGGAGTTGTTTGGAATAAAAGTTTCTATTCAAGCACGCCTTGCCATGCTTTATTATTATTATGGCCCGCCCGGCTTCAACACTCGGGTTCCACTTTAATTGCTAAATAATCCATCTAAAAGTTCTAACGTAGACCTTTTGGACGCGGATTGGTCCGAAACATGTCGGATTGAAATCCCGCAATGTTGTTGGGTCGATCTCGGCGTGCTCTTTAAAAGGTTCGGGCTAGAAGCTCCTTGTTCGCTTGCGTGCACAAAAATGCCGAGTCACTGCGAGAAGCAATAAAATGGATGCCAGGGTCGCCGCCCCAGTCGGCCAGGCGGCCGGCTAATGCCAGACGGCTTACGCAACAACGCAAGCAAGGCTTGGGAGCCACGTCTGGTGGAGCTATTCCAAAAATCCCTGAGGAATCTTCATTGAGTGGGCGACCCGCCCACCTTTTGCACGCCAACGGATGCGCTTAATATCACGATGGTATGTTTGTCGTTGCGACCAACTTGACTCTGTGGGCCTTTCTCAGAAGGGAGGGGGCCGTGAAGCTGAGCCCCACCATTGTCATTATTGCCCCCCTTGAGGTCAAAGGTCAAGATCTCGTTTTGTTTGGCTTTTCTGACACGCGTCTTGTGGTCGTTGGAGAGAAAAAAGGAGCAAATGTCCTTGGAAAAAGTTACTGGATGGCGATAGCCCAAATTGTTTTTTTTTTCCTCCTGGAATTTGGAAAGTCCTCAATGGGTCTCCAAAGCCCTTCTGGGCCACCTTAGCCCCCCCCCTAAAAAAGACGTCGGCACGTGAAAGAACCGCGGCTAATCTCGGTAGTGAAAAGGAGGCGAAAGATTCCCGAGGACTCTGTCACGGGGCCTCCTGCTCTTTGCTCTTTAGCTTTAGCTCTCCAGCCCAGATTCTCACCACATCCCAGGTGACCCACTTGAAATAGGAGATGGGTGGGTGGGCCTTTTTATCTTATCTCCTTCTAATTTTCCCCGCTTATCTTCCTTTATCTTGCACCTTTATTCCCCGAGCGGGTTCTGCACGAGCCGCTCCGACCGGGGCCGTGGCTAATCGCTGGCTAGCTCGTTTCTGGCCTTCTTGTGACCTTTGTTAGCACGAAGCTAGCAGACTTGCTTGTGACGGACCAAAGGACACGGTTGTGTTATGTTTGGTGCCGGGCGGGCGGGCGGGCGAATAGCTGGGTGGAAATGCAGTCCCAGTTCAGAGGTCAATGTCAATGGGAAAAGGAAATAGGCCCCAATGCGTGTGTGTGTGTGTGTTCGGTGAGAGGCCCCACGGAGCATGTGACGGCTAAAGATAAGAAAGACCTTGATGGATTTATTGAGGCGGAGGCCGTGGGTCAAATATGGAAGACTTTGCTGCGGATTGGCTGACCAATGGGCAGACGTCTATGCCATGTTTTCCTCACCCGCTCCAATTCACTCTCAGCCTTTATTTCTTTTTCTCTGTTAGTCATGCACCAGAAAAATACAGGCGCATACACACACACTATTTTGTGTTTGTGTATTTTTGCACGCCCGCACTCGTTGGCGTGTCCGCCCACTCTTTCCACACACGTGTGCACATGTGAAGACCACACACGTGTTTGCGCGCAACATACCAAGGCTCTACGTTCGGACGCCCGCCGGACTTTGGCACGCCGGGAGTCGGCCGTCGGCGGTGGGGCGCCGCGTGGTCCCCGGGTCCGGCCAGAAGGGGGCGGGGGCGGGAAGTTTGTTTCCAAACAAGAGGAGCGCAAACAAGAAGAGGACTTTGAAAGGAGCCCACCAAAATGGAGAGTTCCCGGCCGGTCCGCCCGGGCCCAGTCAAAGAAACAATGTCAATACGCCTGGCCGATAAGAGCGGGGCCCCCCGAAGCCCGTAGAAAACAGATCAATCGACACGACGAGAACGAGAAGAAGAAAAAGGAAAAAAAAGCTCCATCTGAGGTCATTACCTGAGCAACGGGCCACTTGCTGTCAAAACAGATAGGGAGGCGGAGTCACTCCATGACTCAATCCCGTGGCCGTGGCCTATTTTGTCCGCGGAAAGTCGCCGTACGTATGCACAGAAACTCCCGGCTGACCTTATTCTCTCCGCAAAGATATCTTCAAACGGCCGGGAGGGACCAGAGGCCTGGTCTCGTCCGCTGAAACGCTAGCTTAAATTGAAGAAGAAAAGCCAAATGGAGATAGCTGGGTAAGTGTGCTACTTTATTTGGCCAAAGTCAAATCTACAAGCCCGAGGGTGACCACGCTGCAAGTTTCCAATGAATACGAAGAAGAGAGCTTCAGCAGCGACTTTTATTGAATGCCACTTTGACACCCACAGCAAAAGGCAGAAAAGAAAACCCAAAGGGAAAAAAAAGGCTAGCGGGGGCATTTGGCAACATTCCAAGAAGTGGGCCTGTCCGTCGTCCGGGTTTCAGAGGGCAAGCGTTTTCCAGGTGTGATCGTCGTCAAAGGGGATTTCTCAGGGGGAATGTTCCAGTTCCCGCCGTCGTCGTCGTCGGCGTCACTTTCTCCTCGGCTCAGTCGTCACTTTTGAGCCTTTCTAGCTACGCAGCGACTTGAATTTGTTTCGCGCGAGAGAGAGAGACAAAGAAGCTCTGTGAGCGGTCGCCGCCGGCTCTTCTACGTTCACCTACTGGGCTCCCGGCCAGCGGCATTTTCAGGAGCCGTACGTGTTGCCTTGGAAAGCGTACGGAGAGCCTTGACCTTGCTCGATCGCCACGTCGTCCGTCTTTGGGATTGGCTCCGCTCTCACTACTTACTGCAAAGCTAATGCTAAAGCTCGCACGCGTCAATTTTCTCTAATGCTAATCGGCCATCTTGTCGTCCCTTTTTCGGTGCCCCGGGTCACGACGCGTCCGTGGAAAGCTTTGGAGCGCCCCGGCGTCAAAAGGCGCCGGGTTGTCAAGTGCCGACGTGCCCGGCCGCATTCCGTCGCCACGGCCGCTCGCTTCCGTAGCCGGCGGCTCGGCTCCATGTCTGCAAATTAAATAAAAGCTACGCGAAGAGTTGGAGGCGAGGGCGGGGCGGAGTCACTCCAGGCCGAACCCCTCGGCGTTGGAGATGGCGATGGTGAGTTTGTGCTTGAGTTCCTTCCGACTGCGGTACGGCGGCAAGCAGATCTGATTGAAGCACGTGTGTGACACGGGAAGCCTAAAAAAAAAAAAGCAGGAATGACTTGAGAGAAGCGCTTTTTTTTGTCTACTGTTGCACCAATTCCACAGACAGACAGACAGACAGACAGACAGCAATCCTTCACATCAAATTGAAAGTGAAAGCAGGCCCGGCGGCCATCTCGGCAAGCCCTGGCAGTACGGGTGCAACACTACTTTCGGGGCAAAAATGGCCGTACCAGTCGGTGGGGGCGTCGATCTTGGAGATTTTGAAGTGGAGCTCGGCCATTCCTCCCACGGGAACGCGGTCGCTTCCCGTGGCAAAGTGAAGGAGCTTCTTTTGGAGGTCCACGGGGAAGGACAGCACCACCTCCCAGAAAATCCTGCCCACAACAACAACAAAAAAAGCCACTTTGATTCCGCGGCTCCGGCCAGGAGCGGAGGAACAACGCCAGCATCCGCTCCCTCTTTGGCCGACAGCACTCACGGAAACCTCCTCACCTGACGGTGGCGTCGGTCTTGCCGTAGCCCTCGTAGTGCGCGGCTTTCTGCAGGGCGCTCATGTCCAGCTGAGGGCTGCCGCACACCAACACCTCCACCTCCTCCGGACGCAGCAACTAATGGCAGAAGGCCACCGCGTCAAAGCCACTGGGCTTTCTTCCCACGCTAAAAATGCCATTTTAAACACGCGCAACTAGAAGATGGCACGTCTGAAGAAGTGCCTTTCTATTGGCTGGGTGGGGGGGGGCATTTTCGGGTTATTTTAAGCCGGGACTTTTTTTTTTTTTCAAGCACTTCCCGATTCGGGCCTTGCTTTACGGGAAGTGAGGCAAGAGCAGACTTTTCTTGCCAATTGCACCACCGCTCTTACCGCTCTTCCTGCTGTCAAACTCGTTTGTCTGGCGTCCAATTCCGACAGACAACCCCCCCCCCCCCCCTAATGGCTGGGACGTGTACTACTCGTCAATGAACTTGTAGGAGGGGACAGCAAATTGGCTAGTGAGTAGAGCTCCACACTTTGATGGGAGGGTGCTGGTTGGCCAGAGGAAGAAGCCATTGTCTTAAAGCCCGCTCGCTCGCTCGCTCGCTCACCATGAGGGCGTCCGAGGCGCACACGCTGTGGAAGCCGTGGTAGAAGGCGGCAAACTGCTTGCAGATGGATTTGTTCAGCAGGAAGTCCACGTAGAGCTGCACGTACTCTGAGCGGGAAGAGGTGTCAAAGGTCAACGGCCAGGAAGGACCAATGGAGGCACAAACATTAACGTCGACCCAGGGACGCGTCCATACCGGCTCCAGTCAAATTGCCACAGACCAAGTAGCATACTCTACTATCTATGCGGCTCATGTAGTTACAGTATATAAATATATAGAATCTATCCAGCCTTGTATTTGACTTTCCGGCGCAAACGATGACGGTTAAGATGGCCGCTCCATGGTCTGGAAAGGCCACAGAAGCAAGAGAAGAATTAGAGGAAAGAGAAGAAGAACCTTTCCTGTTGTGTTTGCTGACGGCAATCTTGTCTCCTCCGGGCTTTAGGTTGTACGACTTGACCACGCCCATTTCCTCCTGCCACACCTGCCGGCCCAAAGGGACAAAGCACGGCTGTCAGGTGAGCGCCACCTACCCTACCTCTTTGGAATTGAGCGGGGGCGCCCAGAGTGAGCGCTTTGGAAGTGAGCAGCGGGGGCGCCCGGGGTCAACCGGCGCCAACCGGCGCCACCGACGACACCGACGACACGAGTCGGCTCATTTTCAAAAGACGGACGTCCAATCCGTGGTCAACGGGTGCGAGACTCCGAAGCGAGTTCCGCGGATTCCGGCCGGCCTAAAAATAGCCCGCTGGCAAACTGGGCGCCACCTTTTCCAATACGTGCCAGAGCCAGTCCCAGAAAGCAGCGCCCGTCACCGTATGGTCATGACGATAGAAAATAAGAGCATTCGATTCAACTACCAGAGAAAGTGTCTTTGAAAGCAACCCAATATGTAATAGCCCAAAGCCAGGGTGCGTGCGTGCGTGCCTGCGTGCCTGCGTGCGTGCATGGGTGCGTGCCGCAATGTGGCCGACAGCAAACTAGTGAGCGGGAAGTGGCCACGGCCCACACTTGAACTCCGTGACACCATCGGAATTGGCCTTAACTCCACTGGCAGTGACGTCCACTTTTGTGGAACCGCCGTGACGTTTCATGAAACTTTACGCGTGCCGTACTGGGGAAATGTGTTAGCCGTGGGCTGCCTTTGACGGCAATAGACGTCTAATTGGACGATTGGACGTCCGACTGACGAGGGCAGTTTAAGGCGGACCTGGAAAGTCAGGTAAAAGTCCTCCTCCACGTTCCCGTCGTAGTGGAGCAGCTCCTGTAGACCGCGAGCCAGCTCCTGTCGGCACACAAACACGTCCACCATTTATTTGGAGACGGGCTAAAAAAGCTGCTCTTGTTGCAAACCTCTTACACAACAGCTGGCATACTTTTAGCACACCAAACACTCTCTCTCTCTCTAGCTCGCTCGCTCGCTCGCTCGCTCTAATGGCTGACCTTTTGGAAGGGCCGTGTTCTTTGCCTCCAGCTAACATTAACACAGAGGCACACGAAAGAGAGCGAGAGAGAGGACAGGACGCACTTGAACTCGGGACACAAAAGCGCCAGTGTATGGTCTGAACCACTCGACTTTGTTTCCCTCTGGCGGAAGAGTAGAGAAGTGCGCCAGGCGTCTCCTCCACAGAGGTTTCAGATTTCGCCATGTTGGAGCAGACGGGCGCACGGTTAAATATCCCCGCGTGTGCTTGTCATTGTTCAATTTCAAATCAAAAATATTTGGGAAATCCGATTCATTTTCTTATCGTTCAAAAAAGTACAACGTGAATGATGATCAATAAAGCCGATAACAAACAAAATGGCCATCCAAGAATACTGTAAAAATACAACTACCATGTTGCATCCAAAAAGGAAGAATATGAATTTACGAATAAGTTCAAAATTAAAAATAACAACTATAAGATCAAAGTGAAAAAAAAAGATCTCTCTCCCTCCCTCGCGCCGCCGCCGACGTGACGTACCGGCGAGATCTGCCGCAGGTCGTCCAAGGTGGCGGTCGCCATGCCGACCGGGCCGTTGGGGTCACACGGCGCGATGGGCGGAGTCAGCAGCTTCCTGTAACAGTACAGCGGGAAATGGATGTCCAGCGCGATGCTGTTGTAAACGGCCAAGCCCATCAGCTGAGCGCCAATTAAGGTGGAAACTCCTCTTAGGCTTTTTTTAATGGTACGTAACCCAATCACCCGCACGCCCGCCCGCACGCCCGCCCGCCCGCCCGCCCGCCCGCCCGCCCGCACGCCCGCCCTCCCGCCAAGGATACAGTGCCGATGAGCTGAAACTCCGAGTAGTTGTCGCACTTCCAGCTGCTGAACCAATGGCAACCGGACTCCTTCATGTACGTGAACATGCCTGCCAGCACGTCCAATTGGCCCATGGAAAACAACGACACGTCTGTCAACAGAGAAGCCAGCGGGACCACAAGCCGGAGGCGTCACCGACCGTAGTCGTCGCGAAAGATCTGTCGGACCAGCAGCAGGAACCACTCTTTGGTCAGGCCGCCCATGTCCAGCCCCGCCTCCCCCAGGAAGGTCACGCGCAGCTTCTTCTTCAGGTCGCAGCGTTTCCGGCTCAACTGCGGGACAGGGGGAGGGAGGGAGGGACGGAAGGACGGATGGCCACGGGTCCACCGCCGAAGGCCGCGCCCCCACGGCTCACCTGGTCCAGCGAGTCGGCCAGCAGCTGCGCCCTCCGTACTTTGATGTTGAGGAAGAGGAGGTTCATGTCCACGCGCTGACGTCGCGACACTTTGCTCACCAGGCTTTGCTGCGGCGCGACGACAAGGTTAGCTCATGGAAGGCGTGGCCGGGGTGTGGCCGGGGCGTGGCCGGGGCGTGGCCAAGGCCGGCCAAGGCCGGCCAAGGCTCACCCTGGCCCGACGGATCATCTGCTGCTCCGAGTCCTTCTGGATGATGGCCTTCTTCACTGCCGCGGACAGGATGAAAGGAAACTGGCAGAAGGAAAACCTGCAGCGCCAACGCCGGAAAAAGATGACGCCGATAGAATGTTAGTCGAATTTAAAAAAAAAAATGGTGGCCAAGGATTGGAGGCCACCTGCTGGAGTTTCCGTAGCTCTGCCAGGTTCGGTACTCCTCCATGAAGTCAATGTGCTCCAGGGTGATGTTGTAGAAGTCGCTGAACGGCATGATGGGAGGAGTCGACACGCTGTTGGCGGCGTCTGAGCGCGGCTTGCGCGTTAGGAAATGGGCCGGGCCGGCCGACCGACAGTCCGCCGGCGGGCGCCACTACTCACTGAAGAGGCCCAGCACTTTGGCGGCCGACGGGATCCACCACGAGCACTTGGAGGCCGGCGGGAGCTCCTCGGGATCGCCGGGGAAAAGTCGAGTGGAGATGAAGTGCAGCAGACGCTCCACCAGCGGGCGGAAGCGCCGCGCCGGCAACCTGAAAGGAAAGCGGAGGGCACGCCGTCAACGTCCTTCTTCAGCGGCCCGTCTCCGGAGGCGCTCCTCCACCTCTTACTTTTTCAGCCAGTGCACCAGGAAGTGATGGTCGGCTTCCGACAAGGCGGCCATTTGCCTCAACAGGTGAGCGTAGATCACGTAGGTGCCGCTGCTGGAGTACTGGGGGTTCTGACGGGTGCGCTGGGCCGTCAGCTCCGCTCCAAAGGCGGGCGCAACAACAACAGCAACAACGAAAAGCTCACCCTCCGTGGTGGAGTCTCACCTGAATCAGGATGAAGTAGGCGCGCAGATCGTCTTTGCTTCGAGGTCTGAAATGGCCACAAAAACAACCGTCGGGGACGGACGGATGACCGGCCGGAGGTCAGCCGCCGATACTACTCGGCTGCCAAATGTATGCTCAAACTATATGTGATGAATATGAATAAGGATTGAAAGAAAACCTTTGTCTGCTCACCCTTTCCACTCTCTCAACAGACTGTTGATGATTCCCTTCAGAACTGATTTCTGGATATCCTGAGGCTGCGCGCACACACACACACACACACACACACACACACACACGGACACGGAAGGCCAAACGATCACGTGACAGGAAGCGCGCCAGGACGTGCTTTGCGCGTCGTCGTCCACTGACGGTTTGGAGCAGAGCGTCGTAGACGCCGTTGACAAACTTGGCGTTGACTCCCGAGTCGTCGATGGTGTCGAAGGAGCCGTTTGCTTCCCGCTGCGGGGTCAATTCGGGGAGCGAGGTCAGGTCGGGAGAAGGCGGCGGCGTCACGCTCCGCTCTTACCTTGAAGGCGGCGTTGAGCTCCAGGAAGGAATCAAAGGTGCTCAGGTAGAAGTCTCCAACTTGGCGCCAGTCGTCCGACAGCGCCGCCCGCTCCGTCTCCTCGCTGATGACGCGCGGCCGTTAGACGACGAGCGCGCGTGTGTGCGCGCTTGTGCGCGCTTGTGCGCGAGTGCTTGTGCGTGCGGCGCTCTCACAGGAAGTCCTTGAGGTTCTTGTTGCGCCAAGGGACCACGGGCTCGCTGGGGAAGGGCGCTTTGGCTTCCGGGGGCAACGTGTCCACGGACGCGCGCTGCCGGACTCGGCCCAAGGTGCCGATGGGAGGGAGCTCGCGTGCTGGATTTAAAAAGAAGAAAAACATTTCCGTATTTGGAATGACAATCTAATGGAAGCCAAACACACACACACACACACACACAGAGAGACGAGCATGTTTTATAACGAGTGCTTTTGTTTGGCAGTTGCCATGGCAGTTGCCGTGTTGCACGTGCATCGTGGGGGATGGACAGGAAGAAAATCAAATCAAAATCAAATGAACGTGGTTAGAAACATCTCCCAGTGGGGTTTAAACTAATAATTGAAATACATTGTTTGAATTGAAGAAAATCAAATGCCAAAGTAAAATCCCCGGCGTACTTTTGCCCCGTCGTGCCGCGGTCCCGATGCACGGGCTGACGGAAACTGAAGCGGTCGCCACGACGACCGCTACCCAAATAGAGCCCTCCCCCTTTTTTTTCCACCTTCATCTTCATTAGCGCCTTTCCTCCTCTTTGACCATTCAAAGTCTCTCTCTCTCTGGTGCTTTTTTTCCCCTCCGCTCAATTCTTCGGGCACCTGTCGGCGTGACGACCGGTCACCGTGGCGACGACGAGCATCGCTTTGAAGCTGGGGCTCCAGGAAAAACAAACCACGCCGCTTTTCGCTGGCGGGGACATGTCCAAAAAATGGAGATCTCCTCAAAAGTCAATACCATGTGCCCAACGTCCGATAGTTTGGATTTTAAAAGTAACCATTGGTCTTTAAAAAGTCATAGAAAGCAATCGTTAATTTCTTGGGCTGCCACGGGCGGAGGCGGGCGGACTGACCGTGCTTGAAGGCCGGCGGGGGGGCGCCCGCGTAGCCGTCCGGGACTCGAACCCTCCTGTGGTTGAGCGTGTTGATGAGGCTCCCCAGAGAAGGAAGCGGAGGTTTACAGCGGGCCGCCGCCGCCGTCGTCGTCGTGGCCGGCCGCGCGACACAAAAGACCACGTCAGCCTGGCCGCTATTCCACTGCAGCTTTTCCTTCCAAAACATAAGAAAGAGGCCTTTTTTTCCCTTCTTCTTGTTTACCAATGTGCTGTCTTACACGTGCAATGTGCAATCAGGTGCTTCTTGTTTGAGCCCGTGCCCCCGTTGCTGCACGGGGCCACAGCGGCCCTCCACCATACATCTACTGTGTTTCCCAAAGGCTTATACTTATACTGGGATCGGACCTCCGTCCCTCCGCCGCCGCCCCGTGTTTTTCCTAAGGGGGGATTTTGCGCGACGGGAACGGAAAAAGTGATCCGTCTGTCTTGCTCACGTTGGATTTGTAGTAATAATGGAAGGAAAAAGAGCCACTCAAAAAGCTGCGGCTTGACTTGAAAACTCTTGGATTGAGCCCCACTAAACTATACTTAGACGGACGGCTACCCCCAAAAATCTAAACACAATCACTTGTTGTGGTGGTTAACTCTTGGATAGACGTCCAATCCGCCGTATACATAGCCAATGTTCCATGTGGGCTCGGGCTCCATCGTGTGTCAGCGCGTCATACTTATCAAGTCCTCGGCTGCCATTGACGATGATAGACGTCCAATTGGATTGGACGTCATTCAACGGCAGTCGTAAAGTCTTTTGAACAAATTTGCCATTTATGGCTGCCCACGGCTTGGCGTTGACAGTTGCATTTGACACGCGATAAACGTCCAATCCACTTCAAGTGCTGCCCGTTCAGATGGATCGGACGTCTATCACTGTTAAGAACTATCAAGTCGAGAAGTGGTGCTGAGGGAGGGAGGAAGGGAGGGAGGGAGGGAGGAAGGGACGAGCGCTCGCTCTTACGTTGGAGATGATCGGCGGCAGCCTCTCTCGCTCTCGGCACGTCGCTCCAAAGTCGTCGCTATCCGTCATCTTCCTTCCTTCCTCTTCGAAAACGCTGGCTTTCGTTCGTCCAACGTCAAAATGAAAAGAACAGAACAAATAAAATAAATAAATAAAGCTGCTTTGGCCTTTAAAAGTGTCCCAAAGTGTCCATGGCGCTCCTCTGGCCGCGTCGTAGTCGCTGCGCACGCGCAAACGCGGCAGCTTTTCAGGTAGGAAAATAACAACAAAAACCAAAACAAGAAGTTTTCCTTCGTCACGCGCGCGCACAGGTACGCGCGAGCATGCGAGCGAGCGCGCGCCAAATCAGTGCGTCAAGTCGCTGCTCGGCGACCGGAAGTCAACAAGACAGCCCGCAGCCAGAACACGCAGACGGCCGTGGCGGCCCGGCGCCATCTTTGGACGGGGGAGGAGCTTCGAGGCGGAGCGAAGCGGAGGGGCTCCAAGAGGAGGAAAATGGGGGGCGGAAAGTCAGGCTTTCTTTTTTTTTCTCTCTCCACCTTTTTATATTCAAACTGAAGTAAAGGCACAGTTGCCATCCCCTTCCATCCAAGCTGAAATGGGAAGATGCCAACTTTGAGCCTCTGTTTATTAGCCTCCAACCGTCCCACTTGAAGCAGATTGGACCTGAAAGCTGAGCGACTGTCATCATCTCCATGGCAACCTTCCCGAAAGATGGATGAGGTCATTTTTCTGTGCTTTGGCTGGAATTGGCCGAGCACTTAAAAGGCTTCTGCTCGGTGACGGATGAAGTTGAGCGCCCGCTTATTACATCAGTGGCCATTAAACCAGCTTGGAGGATCGATGGTGGCTGGCGGTGGCCCAGATTTTCAAATGTCAAATTCTCTTGTCGTGGCCATGGCACATATTTTATCTCTTAATGGATTTCTTCCATAGGATAACAGCATTCCTATCAAAACCTATTTCCCCAAATAAGCCATTGACGGTGACAGACAACTAACATGAATAATGATATTGAAATGTTTTTTGAAAAATGTCTCTTTAAACTTAAAACTGCAAATGTTTTTACTGTTGTGGGGTACACATAACAATGTCCATTTAAAAAAAAATATAAATATACAGTACTATACTATACGACACTTCTTGTATAAAGAACATAATGAACAGCAGAGGACGCCTTTGTGATTCAAACCTCTTGAAAACAAGAAGCCGCGATTGCAATCACTGGAAAAAAAAGAGCACCCGAGACGACGTCCCACTCTGTTGTTTGTTTTGTCTTCGACTAGACCAGCTCGTCTCTGAAGTGACGGCCGAGGGCCGATCTCGATTGATTTTCACCAAACGGTGGCGTAAACGTACATGTGAGAACCACCTGAGACTGCTCGCCGCTAAAACTTAGAGTCCCGGGAGACAAATATGACATGACGGTCTAGGTTCTCTATTTTCGGAGCGTCGGGAAAAGTGCATCTATTCTAAGCAAAGTCTTGAATCCTGGATTTGGGTGGGGATCTCGGGTTGCTGCGGAGTGGAGAGGCGTGGCGTTTGTAACTCTCTAGACGATCTTTGCTTGGTAGACGATGCTGAAATCATAGACGATCTTGGATTTGCTGCGGGCCTACCAGTCAGTAAGTCACCCGCACACACGCACGCATGCACGCGCCCCCGCGCACGAGGACGTTAGAAGCAGGCAGTTTCACTCGGTCGCACTTTATTGGAATACATACCGCAAACGCTGGAATTTCAAGACCTTTCCTTGGAAATTTGGGACTCTTTGGCCCCCGCCGACAGAAAAAAAGGACCCAAAGTGAAAGCTAAGGCAAGAGAGAGGAAGCAAGTTCACCATAAATAAGGTAACGACGACAAACGTCAACTTTAGTGCCGGGCTACGACTTGTGGGCGCCGTGTATTTACCGGAGCGTAGCGGGTTCGCTACAAGCTGCCTTTTGGTGTTTCCAGCCAAGCAGGTTATACTCGGTAGGTTATTTTCATAAAAAAGACACTTTGGCGGTGTTTTAACTATTTCGGTATTCCAATTGTGAACTAGTGTATTAAGTTATTGGCTGTGTCGAGAGGACAGAAATGCTTTCGAATGCTGGCGGAGATGTCGAGATTTTCCTGGGTGTCGTTGCCAGGTGATAGACGAGGCCCGTAGGTTGCCGTCGTGGAAAAAAAAAGTTTACCGTCAACTTGTTTTTTTTTTTTTGCTTTTGACTGCATGTCAGTTTTTCCTACCCCTTTTATTTCTTCTACAGTCGTTGGATTCTTTATTAATCGTCCCTGACAGGTTATGAACATTTCGGAAGTAATACGTGCATTTATTGGTGTCTTTTTCAGTTTTTTTGGGGGTGCCGTGTTGTGAAGCCTTCAGCTGCATTCCTAAGCTAGCTAACATCGAACTTTTTCGTCTCTTTGTTCGTCTTCTGGACTCTCCGCCAACTTTGACTTTAAAAAGGCTACTTGTTACCGAACACAACAGAGCTGTATCAAATATTTCCCTTCGATTGAATGTAAGCCCACGAAGTAACGGCGTTTTGAGCAAAGCCTTTTGTAAACATACGTTTGCCCCCGTGTAGCAGTTCCAAATGCAACTACTACACGGGCTCCATTTGCTTCTGTTTTAAACCTAAGCTATTAAGACATTAAATTGCTCGCGTAAAGGGTAAATAAAATCACTTTGTGAAGACTTTTAAAGGGCAAAATGTAGTCAAATTAGGTCGAGTATGGAGTGCCTTCTCTACGCATTTTTTATTTTATTCCCAATACTACTAATTAGGACACCTGGCTTTGTGCCATCAGGCCCCAATGGGCCATTTTCACAATGTTTACGTTTTGAATTCAAGTTTAAAAACAAAAAGGCCAATGTGCTTTCAGGAAGGACGATAATACACTATTGTATTTCCTGTTGGGAGAGTGACGTTTTCAACATTTGGATGGTTTTGCATGACATCCAAATCTCTAAACCCATGTTAACCCATGGCGTCGATTTTTAACCTGGTCTTCAGCGGGTCCTACGTTTGGAACGGCATCTAGACAAGTATGGCACTGGTGTGCACGTGCCAGACAGCTGCACATTCCGCGTCCGAGTATTTACGTGGCACTAATAAAGGAAAGAATGCATTGGTGTTGTCCTCTCCAGCTGACGTGTTGTCTTTTTGTTTGGATGAGGCCACGCCAGCCATCCATCTATCCATCCTCTACTACTCGTATGTGACGTCGTCCAGTGCGAAAAGGCTCGGAAAATGTGAAGAGGAGACATTGCTTTTCAACTTTTCTAGTCTTATTTAAAAATAAAGATGGCAATGTGAAAACATTTATTATTTCCAAAGATCTTGAAAAATAAATGGTGCTGGAGCTCAAAATGCTACTCGTGTGTCCATCCACGCTAACTGTTAGCATGGCCATCGCTTTGTAAGCTAAAAGAGACCCATATGTGCCTTTCTTGTTGTTAGCAATGGAAGTGTTGGTGTGTTTTTCTTTTTTAATTTTTCTGCTTTTTTTCTTCTTCTTTTTTTGATTTTGTGCTGGTTCTTCTACGGGCGAGATTCGTCCGTCCGTCTATTCCTGCTTCCCCTTTTTCTTCTTTTTTTGTGCTTTGGCCGAGGCATGGGATCGCGTTACTTGCGACTTTGGAGGCGCAGCGGTGGCACGGGGAGGAGGATGAAGAGGAGGAGGAGGGAGATCAGATTTCACCCCTCCCTCGGAGGAGCCTGGAGACAGAGTGGCTGAGCCGAGGGGCAAAACATGCTGCCGCCACCGCTCCTCCTCCTCCTCCTCCTCCTCCTCCTCCTCCTCCTCCTCCAAGCCACTTCTTCACCTCTGTCATCAATCAGATTTTTTTTCTTTCCCCCTCAACTAAATTTGATTTTACTCTTGTTTACGCGCCTACTTTTCACAGTAAGAACCCAAATCAGAGAAGGCTATGTTTTTGGGAACCCTTTGAAGGTTTCTCATTGGCTGTGATTGACCATGCCGGACATCCCCTTTCTTTCAATCAAATGAGGGTTCCAGTCCAAAGGGAGCCGCTCCGCTGGGTTTAAATCCATTGGACGTCCGCTCTGGTGGGGGCTCCATACTACTGTGAAAATACAACAGCTTAAATGCTCATTTTCATTTTGCGTCGTCATCGGGGCGTCTGGAGAAGAATACAAGAAGCGCCCATCCAAATAGTCTTTGAATATTTGGATCGCCGCTGGAGCAAATGCGGCAGTCCGGCCCGGGGCGGATGCCATATCGCCGGCCTTCGCAGACATCTTGTCGCTTTGATTCCTCTCGGAGGCCATCGGGCCGTTCACGTTGACTCCGGAGCTATCGATCGCGGCGCTAGTGAATTATTCAGATGCGCCGGACCCAAAAGGAGGCCCGACAGAAAGAAAGTCTGACTCTGTGTTTGTGTTCCGACAGGTGGCGCCCCCGCGACGCGCTTTCCCCGTGGAGCCGGCCGCCGACATGCCACACGCACGGACACCGCGCTCAGGTATGGACGCACGCACGCGCGCACGGGCGAGCGAGTACGGCAAATGCTTTGGGCTATACCCAAAAGAAGGATGGCTTGCGACTGTGCGTAGAGAGCGGTGGCGCGGCGTCCGCTCCTCCAAATGGCTCCCACATGTTCCGCAACAAGCGGCCGCATTAATTTCTCGGGCCGAGAAAGCCGGCGGTGGCGCGCATGATTTCAGTCCGAAAGTATGCCGGAGTTCCCCCCCGAAGGCCAAACTTTGAGGCCGCCGTCGGGATTTGATCCATTTTTAGTGCCGTGCCGGCGCCGTTTTGCTTCTACGATCGATTTGCAGTCATCGGGCGCAAGAAAAAGTGCTCTCGGCTGCTCTCGGAGGATGTCATTTTGCTCACTCGAAATGTCAACAAATGTCTGTGTTTTGTCCTCCAGCATTCCGGGTCTCCAGAGCCAGCCAAGAAGAGGAGCTCGCCGTCCTCTTGTGATCATCCTCCGGCCAACCAGCGATCCCAACCCGGCCGGCCGCCATCGTATCGGGAGCGTCCGTCCCAGCTCGTGCAGCTCGCCTCGCCCCCTAGCGGCCTCGGAATGGGAGTTGTCCTTTTGCGACCGGCCGTCGCCGCCCCGCTGTCGCCACCGCCGCTACTGCTACTGCTGCTTCTGCTCCTCCTCGGAGGATCGCAAGGTAACAAAAGCACTTTCCTTTTTTTTTTTTTTCCAAGCAGGAAGCTGTTGAGCCGATTGTTGGTGCTCCGGCTTCCTTTTTCGCTCATGAAGCCTTTCCTGTATGACGGACGGCGGGAAGCGGCGCTCGTTTGTGGGCCGGGAAGCACTCTGGCGCTCCGCCACTCTCACCCCCCCCCCCCCCCCCCCCGTCTTTTATCGGCCACTGGCGTTAATCTTTTGCCCCAAAACCTGGCCTGGCTCCTTTCCGAGGCGCTTTCCCAAATATCGTACGTACTGGTCCGGAATGCGACACGGCAGAAAAGGAAAAGAGCGGCCGGCAGATAAGAAGGAAACATCCCCCGGCTCTCTCTTTCCGCCCCCGAATAACAAGGCGGCCGTTTATTTGGGAAGGGATTTCCAAATAGCGTCGCGCCCGTGCCGCCGTCGCCGATCCCGCACTTTTTCAACAAATGGTGGTGGGAAGCTGACATGTTGTCTTTTGGGCAGGCGCGGGCCAGAACCCGGACCACGTCCTGCAAGGCGCGGGCGGCGAGGCCCGGCGCCCCGGCGACGACGACTCCACCGTGGCGCCCGAAGACGCCGCCCGCTTTCTCAGCTGCTACTGCTCCGGACACTGTCCCGAGGACGCCACCAACAACACCTGCCAGTGAGGCCCCCCGTCCCGCTAACATTTACCGCGGGCTTTCCGCTAGGCTCCAAGCCCCAATTTCAGATGGATTATTTATTCCATTTTTTTCCGAATGAGGGAACGGATCCTCCATTACGATGGAGAGACGGAGTGGGCGTGGCACAAAAGCATATGGGTCCGTTGTGGATAATAACGTGGCGTCTTTCCTCAGAACCAACGGTCAGTGCTTCGCCATCATCGAGGAGGACGAACACGGCGAGCCCGTCCTCACCTCGGGCTGCATGAAGTACGAAGGCTCGCACTTTCAGTGCAAGGTAAGGGAACGCCGTTGGGGGGGGGGGGGGGGGGGGGGGGCAGGGTCGGCGGGTGGCGTGGGCCGGGTGGGGCTCTGGTGTTGTTAACCCACGCCTCGGCCCGGGCAGGACTCCCCCAACGCTCAGACCAGAAGAACCATCGAGTGCTGCGCCAGCGACTTGTGCAACCGGGATCTGCGACCCACGCTGCCCCCGCAGGCGCCTTCAGGTACGGGCCGGCGACACGGGGAGCGGGGGAGGGAAGTCCGAGCGGGCGACTAACGGCTGGCCTCGGTGGCTCGGGCAGAAGGCGGCCCCCACTGGTTGGCCTTCCTCATCTCCATGACGGTGTGCTGCTGCGTGCTCATCTGCGCCACGGTGGCCTGCTACTACAGGTGGGAATGGAAGCGCTTTCCGGGCGGGCGCGGGGCCCATTTTGCCCTTTCCTCACCCGAAAAATTCTGGTCTGGCGCCTCAGGTATAAGTGGCAGAGCGAGCGGCAGCGTTACCACAAGGACGTGGAACAGGAAGTGTTCATCCCGTCGGGGGAGTCGCTCAAAGACCTCATCCACCAATCCCAGAGCTCCGGCAGCGGCTCGGGGCTCCCCCTGCTGGTAAGGACGCTTTCCTTCTTGGAAAGAAATGGCTTCCCTTTCTCCACTATCTTCCTGCATTTATAGATCAGATCAATAGAGTAATACCTCGTATCTCAAATCAACGTTTCCCATGGAAAAAGTGTCTCGTATTTCTAGGTAGGTCAATATTTGCTCGGACGTAGACTCGTATGTCCAGGTATTGCTGTACACACCTCCAAAATCACGCACATTTATCTGTTTTCCCTTCAACGTTAATTATTGAAAGGAACATCCCACTCCCCGTGTTTTGTCTACGCAAATGTGGATGTTGGCGAAAAATGAGAGCCAGGTCAAATGATTATTTTTTGTCTTTAGGTTCAGAGGACCATCGCCAAACAGATCCAGATGGTACGTCAGATCGGCAAAGGGCGCTACGGCGAGGTGTGGCTGGGACGCTGGCGGGGCGAGAAGGTGGCCGTCAAAGTCTTCTTCACCCGGGAGGAGGCCAGCTGGTTCCGCGAGACGGAAATCTACCAAACCGTCCTCATGAGACACGACAACATCCTGGGTGAGAGAGAGATGAGCGCGGGGGTTGGGCTGCAACAAGCAGCTGATCTCAATCCACTGATTGCACTCACAGGACACTTAGTATTGCGGAAAGCTTTCCTCTTTAGAAGTTGAAAGCAAAGCACCCACTTTTGCCCTTTATTTTAGTTTGCCCAGCCCCGTTAAATGAATGCCTAGTCTTAGGGGATGCTACATCTTCCCCTCATATGTCCAATGCTTCAATTTGTTGTTTGCACTTTGATATTTGAAATAGGTCCAAAAAAAGTCTTGTATTGGCTCTTGACAGTTTGTACTGGGCAGATTTTGCCATCCAGCACACATTTCGCTGGCAAAGTTGCGTCAATGGGGGTTGGGTTGACTGTGGGTGGAGGGTGGGGGCAGCTTTTTCCTTCCAAGCATCCAGCACCGACCGAGCTGAGCTGACTGGCAAAGTTTGAAGTTACGGGGGTTGGGCCCTGAGAAGCAGCTGATTCCAATCCACTGATTGCACTCGCAGGTCACTTAGTATTGCGGACAGTTTTCCTCTATAGGAACAGCTACATTTTGTGCAATTGTTTGAAATGAAAGCCTACTCTTATGGGATGCTAGGCCTTTATATCAAATCCAAAGCCTTGTCATCAGACACTGCAGTTTATATAGCCAAATGGGTGAAATATCATTCAACAAAGGTGCTCTCAAATGGTGAATAGTTAGCACTTTGAGGGCCCACGTTTGAAATAGGTCCAAAGAAAAAGTCTTGACAGTTTATAGCAGGCAGATTTTTGTTTAGCAAGGCATCAGGCACAAACATAGGTGAAAAAATGGCAATGACGGGGGTTGGGCCACTGTGGGGGAGGTGGGGGGGGCTTTCGCTTGGAGAAATCCGGCCGGCACCGTCCGAGCCGACCAACTTTGAACCAGCGGGGCTTGGGCTGTGACAAGACAAGCAGCTGACGCCAATCCACTAATTGCACTCGCTGGACACTTAGTATTGCGGAAAGTTTTCATCTTTAGAAATTGAGCACAAAATACTCACTTTTTGGCCTTCTTTAGTTTGCCCAAGCCTGTTAAATAAATGCTTAGTCTTAGGGAATATTACCTTTTCTTTCAATCCAGTCCAATGCTTGAATTTCTTCCAGGCACTCTCTTGCAGTTTTTTTAATCCAATATTTTCTTTTGTGTTTTTAGTTCAAAAAGCATTTTGTAAAATCTAAAAACAGTTCCATTTTCCACTTTAAAAAAATATTTATTTTCCATTTGAAAAAAAAACATTTTCCATGACTGAGAAAAGGGAAGTTTACATAGACATTGTTTTTTTTCTTCTTCTGTCTAACACCCCCCCCCCCCCCCCCCCCCCCGGCACCCAGGCTTTATCGCGGCCGACATCAAAGGCACGGGCGCCCTGACGCAGCTCTTCCTGATCAGCGACTACCACGAGAACGGCTCGCTGCACGACTTCCTGAAGACGGCGGCGCTGGACGCGGCCGGCCTGCTGCGTCTGGCCTACTCGGCCGCCTGCGGCCTGTGCCACCTGCACACGGAGATCTACGGCACGCAGGGCAAGCCGGCCATCGCCCACCGCGACCTCAAGAGCAAGAACGTCCTGGTCAAGAAGAATGGCGCCTGTTGCATCGCCGACCTGGGCCTGGCCGTCAAGTTCAACAGGTGAGAGGAGGAGGAGGAGAAGGGCTCCGTCCGGGTGCGTCGGGTGGCCCGGCCGACTCTTCCTAATAATACTCATCGCCCCCATGTTTAGCGACACCAACGAGGTGGACGTGCCCCTGAGCGCCCGCGTGGGCACGCGACGCTACATGGCCCCCGAAGTGCTGGACGAGAGCCTGAAGAAGAACCACTTCCAGGCCTACCTCATGGCCGACATGTACAGCTACGGATTGGTGCTCTGGGAGATGGCCAGACGCTGCGTCAGCGGCGGTAAGCGCAGCGCCCGTCCAAATTTCTTTGGCCGCCTCCAAAAATGCTCTCCGGTCTTCTTCTGACTCTATTGCTTTGATTGGATACCGTGCTCTGGTTTAGACGGAGCCCCGTCGTACGTAGCTCAGTGACATTTGCTCTCTTTTTTTATCCCTTCGGCAAGCAGGCATGGTGGAGGAGTACCAGCTGCCCTATTACGACTCGGTGCCGTCGGACCCGTCCTACGAGGACATGCTGGAAACGGTGTGCGTCAGGGGCCTGCGCCCCACCGTCTCCAACAGGTGGAACGGCGACGAGGTGAGACCGCTTGGGCCCGGATCGGACCGTACCGGACTGGACCGGACCGTACCGGACCGCCCTCTCCACACTCAACTCCCGGCCGCCTTTTCTCCACAGTGCCTGCGTGCCGTTCTGAAGCTGATGAGCGAGTGCTGGTCGGCTAGCCCCGCCTCCCGCCTCACCATCCTGAGGGTGAAGAAGACCCTGGCCAAGATGGTGGAATCGCAGGACATCAAAATCTGAAGGTCCGGCCTTTCCCTCCCTCCCTCCCTCCCTCCCTCGCGAATAACCGCCCGCCCACACGCACGCACGCGCTCGTCCATCTCCACGCTTTCCGTGAAAGCAACGCAGACCGCCTCCCCTCCTTCCCGGCGACAAAACAAAATCCATTCTGCCATCGTGTCGCGTCCGGAGGAGTCGGAGACGCGCGCCGTCCTCTTTTTTTTTTTTCTTCGTTGTTGAATTGGATTGTTTTTGTCGTCTGCTCACTCACAAAAGACCCGTCTTTGGCAATCTGGTGCGCACAGACGATCCTCAGTGGGCGGAGCCGATGAGACGGGATGGCTTCGTTTGGGACAAAAACAAACAAAAAAATGTTCATAGGCCTCCATACTAGGACACTGACTGGGTGGCGCCGTTAAATCACAATTGACTTGCGCGTAAGGGCGACGCTCCAAAACAATGTTGCGCCGCCGATACAATCAGCTATCGATAGCCGACACCGGCCGTTTTGAAATGGATGTCTTTGTCATGAAACGTAGTCATATTCTGGCCCAATTTCTTTGTTTTACAGGCGTAGATCAGAATCCATTGAAACGAGCATCGGCGGCGTCCTTTTTGCGCAACGAAACTTAAAGCTAGCTACGGCTCCTCCCACTGATCTTTTTCACGTCCAAAAACTCTTGTAAATGTGTCCGTCGTGGCTTTTAACTTAAAATTTTGGTCGACGGGAAGTGTGTCGATTTGTCCTACGTCCAGGCCAGCGTAGCCAAGATTTAGGCCTGGCCGTTCAAGTTTGGCAAAATCCAGTCACTTTAGGGAAGGTCGGCACGCCAGCGAGCGATGTCGCCGTTTGTCTTCATCAGTGACTTGTTTTTTTTTTTCCTCTAATATGAAAGAAGCCTCACGAGGCGTATAGAAATGTTTTTTTTTTTGTGCCTTATGAGTTTACCAAGGAAACAATGTGTATACAGTCTGTCCAATGTCATCATTTGAAGTAAATAACCTTATTTTTAGTACTCAACAATGAGTTTTAATTTGACTCTTTCGGGTCACCCGGTTTTATGTCAACAGCTCTTTGGGGGACAATTTTAGGGAAGAAAAAAAAAAGAATGACACTAATGGCCGGGGGCGAACAAATTCATTTGATTGGACATTAGCGACCGTGAGTGAGACCTAGCTAAGACAAATGAGCAAGATTTTTCAGAAGTTTAGCTTTTTATTGAACATCCATTAGCCTACTTATCCTCGGGCTTGTTGAAGCAATAAGTGAGGCAACATTTTCCACAATAGTGGCGGTCAAAGTGGCTGGCCATGAAGACACCGGCGCCGCACTCGTCCGCTGGACACTCACGCCGGAGACGGTGGATTTTACCGTTCTCGTCCACCTGCGGAGAAGTAAAGGAAGGAAGAAAAAAAGTCAGTCGGCGCACCGGGTGAGTCTGCAAGCGGCGCCCGGCTTGCCCGCCCGGCTTACCTTGTAGTACTTGAGCACGGCCAACTTGACCTTCTTTCTCTTATGTTTGTTCTTCTTGGGGGTGGTGTAAGACTTCTTCTTTCTTTTCTTGGCCCCCCCTCGAAGCCGCAGCACCAAGTGGAGGGTGGATTCCTATATTTCAAAACACATGGCACACGTCCTCCATCTCAGCCCCACTTTCTCATGGGCCGGCGCTCACCTTCTGGATGTTGTAGTCTGACAGCGTGCGTCCATCTTCCAGTTGCTTGCCGGCAAAGATCAGCCTCTGCTGGTCAGGGGGAATTCCTGCACGTAACAACAAACGAAGACGAGTTCGTTACATGTAGAGCACGCAATTCGTCCAATTGTTTCACCACACTTACCCTCTTTATCTTGGATTTTGGCCTTGACATTTTCGATGGTGTCTGAAGGCTCAACCTGTTTGAGAGGACCACCAAAGTCAAACATCTGCCAGTTGACCCCTCTTCAAGTGTGACATGTATTGATACGCCATTGACAAAAACACCGACTACTTTTGGCCAAAACAAAAAAAAACGGATATCGTAAATGGCTAAAAAAAAATATATCCATTTTCATTTCAGCCCATACAGACTAAGACTGAATTCATGATGAGCATTTGAAGGCAATTCTCCCAGTAAATAGGATGTCTACGCATCAACAAAGTTAAGTAAGTGACTAAATAACGGACATGTTATTTAGTTAAGGTCCCCTTCTTTGTTTCAAATAGTGTGTTATTCCCGGCCTTTAATAAGGACAGACGTCAAATCCAATTGGACTTGAAAACAATCGTTGCCAGCCCTCCCAGTCAAATGGGAGTGGTGGTCTAGTACAATCAATGGAAACTAGTTAGTTGGGCAAAGAAAAGGCTACTAGGTGTTATTTTTTTTCCTTAGTTGCACGTGTTGATGCATCTCGGCTAACCATGTTAGCATCGAGGAAAATACCGTTGGGTTTGTACTTTTTGGTTGACTTCGCAGTTAAAACATGACCAGCGGTGACATACATCTAGTTATTTCTATGAGCAGAGTGGTTACAACGTGTTTAAAAGGAGAACGCCACCGCGTCGCTCACCTCGAGGGTTATCGTCTTCCCCGTGAGGGTTTTGACAAAAATCTGCATCCTGGCGGCCGATCCACCTAACGAGACATACACAAACACAAAGACTGTTTTGGCAGGGCGTCGTCACCCTCAAATGCCGTCGTTTGTCGCGAATATTGATATAAATTGAGAAGGCCGTTTTCTTTTCGGCTTACCTCAAATGGCGGAGAAGCAGAAAAGAGGGCTTTCAACTCAGCACGCGGGGTTTTCTAACACATTTTACAGGGGCGCGTGACCGCTGTCATGCCTGATTCAAAGTGGCGACATTGGAGCGTTTTTCACCCGTTTAGACAGGAAATGTCATTCTTTCGTGTTATGTTTTCTCTATTTGAGAACTTATTTACGTAAAATTGAATATTTTGAATTCATGCTCTCACTTTAAAAGTAACCATTGCGAAGCTGGCACGCATAGTCACTCATTGTCGTTCAAGGAAGTTTAGGCAAAGATATTTAAAACTAGATGTCTGATGAGCACCGTGAGCCAACGGGAACGAACTTGGTCTTCATCGGTCATTTTGCATTAGAGCCGTTTCCTAGATTTGCCATTGCAATCAACGGAGCGTTTCTTTTTTTAGTGGCGAGATCGTCTTAATTTTTCAACCCATGGTTTGCATAAATGACAAGTGCATACAGGGAATCTCTCCAACTTTTTATAGCATCCATCGTAGCCAAGTTAATACGATTTGTTATAAACCAGACTGTATGTAAATTCGTAGGAATTCAGCGATTTTACGCTGTTAGTGGAGAAAGTAGTAGGTCTAGTACTAGTAGTTGATACTTCTTTAAGATGGCCGCTGTGGCCCGGATATTACTTGATATCTATAAAGAGAATCAGCAACAATTTGAGTACGAATTTGAGTACAGAAAGAGGAAATACTGATTTTATACTATACGTAAACCTAAAAATGTGTGTGTGTTTTTAAAACCCAACCCTCTTTTTTATTTTATTTTTTTTTTTTTTAGAAACGATCCCTGGTTTTAACTGCTGGAGGCGTAGTATGACAATTGAATGCCAGGCAACAGTTGGCTAATTCCATTTCCACGCTGCTTTTCTTTTTCTTTTGACATTAGTCAAGTGTATAAAATCAACAGGAAATAGTCATTGTTATGAAAACAGTGTCCGCAGTGACACTGTTCTTTTCTTATCTCTGTACTTGGCTCAGCTCATTTTCAATGATGTCTAATCTCAAGGTGTAGATATTTTCAATGTTTGATGACAAATGAAAAGAATCTGTCATTAAGATACCGTGACCACTTCTACACGTTACGTCAGCCATGAGTAAAGGTGAGTGCAGGGTCATAGCGCCGCTGTGGCATGGATGTGGGCCCTCCTCTCGCTGCCAAGGGACTGGGCGCCGATGAAAGGCCACCGACCGTCGGCCACCGTCGGCCCCCGTCGGCCCCCGTCGGCCCCCGGTCCGGGTGGCGTCACGTGGATGTCGAAAGGGTGACTTGGTGTTGAGTAAATAGTGGGGTGTGTCGCTAGGCGACCGGCGCTATCTGTGCAGCTGTCGTCACACTTCATCCGGACAGACTAAACATAACTTTAGCATATGAACGCCGATGGCCGTCGGTAGGCTGCCGGTAGGCCCGAGGCGGGACCAAACCAGCGTACCATTAAGGAAGCAGGATATTGTACATTTGACCGACACACACACATTTTTTTTTCCCATTTAGTCAATGAATTAACGAATGCTATTTAGGGTTCAGTTTGGAGTGAGCAAGATCGGCGGCGCTGCTATCCGTTGCCCTCGGGTGTTATTCTGGGCCACCGTGTGTTCTTTCATCTAAAATCTAAATGGACGGACAGGGTCAGCTCCGTCAGGATGTCGCGTCGACTTGATGACATCCCAAACAAGACTGCGCTCGCTTCCTTTCCAAAAGGAGACCCAATAACGTCCACCGCTTGGCCCCCGTTGGCCCCCGTTGGCCACCGTTGGCCAGCACGGACGTCCTCGTTGTCCGAATTTCCATTTGGACATGAAGCGTCGTCGAAAAAGAAACTGACCCGTAAACATTTAGAGCCTGATGGGGCCACTTTGAATCCACGTACCATTAAGTGGCCGATTTGTATCACTCTCAATGTCAAGTTCAACTCTTTTCATTGAATATTGATCCCATTTCAAGGCAGGTATTTATACCAACAGTATTGACAAGGTCTACAAAGAGCCTTTTGTTGCATTGTTATGCAGTCGTTATGACAATCAAGGGTCGATTAGATTGTAAATCTCAGTGGAATGATGTATACATATATATACATGTATATATGCTTGACGAGGGTTGCGGTATTCATGGCAATAGTATTGACAAGATTTACAAAGAGCCTTTTGTCACCTTGTTATGAAGGCGTTATGACAATGGTAAATCTCCGTGAAATGATGTATATATGCTTGGTGAGGGCTGTCCGTGTTGGCGTAGCTGCCACGTCCTCTTTGGCTTGTTTTGCAAAGAGTGACGGGAGGAGCGTATTTGCGCCAATCTTACTTGCTTACTTGTTGTGTAACATTAGTCCGCCGGCAACTCGTCCGCCTTCTAGCAAGCGGGTCCCTGGGACGGGCGTGGCCACGAGAGGCCCGCCCTCATTGGCCGTCTTCGACGTCAACAAGCTGAAGGCGGACTGCCATAGGTCAGGGAAAAGCCCCCCTCTTTACCTTTTTTCGACTTGGTCCGTCCCCAGTTCAGGCTCGGGTTCGACAGACCGACCGCCCGCCCGCCCGCCCGCCTGCCCGTCCTTCTGTCTGTCTGCCTGCCTGCCTGCCTGTCTGCCAGCCAGTCCGCTTGTCAGTCCGCCTGCCCACCGCGGTCCGGAACAGTGCACCGGCTTCCGGCTGGCTGTCTTTAAAAAGCGAAGTGTAGTAGATCGAGTCGAGCTCCGCCGAAAGTTTTTCTCGCGACTCGACTGACTCCAATCGAAACAAAAGAAAAGATGGCAGACAGCGAAGAGGTGCAAGTGTCGTCCTCGACCAGCCCGGACTCCGACCCGTCACAAAGTCTTTTCAACAAGGACGAAATGAGGCCGCCGTATTACCCGGACGATCTCTACAAATCGGACGAAATCTTGGACTTGGTCAAAGCCGGCGAGGGCGAGGGTGAGGACGAGGGTGAGGTAAGCCCTAAAGAAGAAGAAGAAGAAGAAGAAGAAGAAGAATACGGAGACGAGCAGTTGGTCCCGGACTCCACTTGGACGCCTCCTCCACCCGTCGAGGATAGTGGCGAAGCGGAGCCACAGGTTCCTCTGGAGCGCGATACCCCTCCCTCGGTGTCTCCAAGCGGGCCAGCCCAGCCCTCCGCAGCCTTCGCAGCCTTCGCAGAGGAAGAGCAGCCACCGGCGGACTCGCAGCAACTACCGTCTTGTGAGTATCCGCAAGGCGTTCCGTCGCCACCGGGGCATCCTCCCTTCCTTCCTTGTTTAGTCTTATTTGGAACACCATTGAGAGCATTCGTTTGAGGGGCGGGGGACGGCAACGATGATGCCCGCTCGTGGACGCCTGTAAGCGGCTAGCCTTGCCTTCACTCCTCCCCCGTTGGGACTCGGCTACCTTGCTAAACTTTCGACATTGCATTTCCCCTAAACGATACGCCCGACAGGAGGTCTTTAATGGCTTTCATTGGCTGATTTTTTTTTTACCCAAATTGTGATTTATTTCTTTGATTTTTTTTCTTTCTTCCCCCCGGTTAGCCGGTTAGCTGGCGGCTAATCGCGTCGCTTCATGACGGGGACTCAAAGTCGTGCACAAAGCTCACCGCGTTGCGCCACGAAATAACACATAACCAAGAAGGTCCAGAGGGAGACCTCAAAAGCAGTCCAATCTGAAATTTTGGGCGTTGAACGTGGGTCGGCCGGCCTCCCACAATCCCGCAGCGGCCCACCTGTCACAGGACGAGCTGCTGCATCGTCAGCATCGTCGGTATCGTCGGCATCATTGGCGTCATCGGCCGCTTTTCAACCTCAAATCTATCCGAAGGGGCTCACTAATTCATGTTTTTTTTTCCATGTTCACGTGCGCTGTTTGAAATTTTGGCCAGGGCGTTTTGGGGGTGCAGCCTCCATCCGCCGGCTCACGGCCTGGGCCCGCCGCTAGCGCGGGCCCGGTTCCCTTAGCGGACAAAGCCGATCGCTTCTCTTGCGGGGGATTTGGTGCCAAACTCACGTGCGTGATCTCATTTGACGCCTTTTGAACGGGAAAAAGCGGTCGGCAGACGAGTTCCCGTCGCGGGCTCGCCGCTTGTTGACGTCTGTCTGTCGCCACGTGAGCGTACGGTCGTTTGCTGGTGGCCTTCTCGTGACCGCGGCGGCGATGGATTCCAACGCATTGGAATGGCCAGATGCGGGCAGGGCCTTCCCAAAAGGGAAGAGCGGGCAAGCAGATTAGTCACAACAAAGGAATCTGCTCGTGGTCGCCGCCGCCGCCACCGCCCAGTCCCCCCCCCCCCCCCCCCACCCCCCGGCATCCGCGCCTTCATGACTCGACCCCGATTGCGCGCAGCCCAGCCAGCCACCTTCCTGAAAAGGGCTCGTCAGCGAGAATCCCCGTTGCGATTGCTGCCGGCGCCGTCCTTTTCGCACGGAAAAATGTCGATAGGTGTCGTTGGCTCCATAGGTGGAGACGATGTCGGAACGGCCCGCCTGCCCGCCGGTCGGGGTGGGGCGTGGCGTGGCGGGGCCGGCCGCTGGACTGGTCGCCAAACAAAGGGGCAGCCGGAGCTAGCTTCCCATCCTCGGCGGCGTCCCTCCGATGGCTCCTTCCGGGCCACCCGAGCACCGGTCCCACTCATTTGAAGGCGTGACGGGGCGAGTGATGGGACTGGACGCCGGGGAAAGCGGCTAACAAAAGTCTTGCTATAACAAAAGTCTTGCTATTGAGCAAAAATACCGACATTTGCTAGCCATTGATGAGGTCTGACTTGAATACACATGTATTAAACCTTAACTTGTTATTAATGTGTATTTAAGGTTTGAATTGAGTTACTATTTTAAGGAACTCTTTCAGTGTTTCTCAAATGGCGCTCACTATATTGGAGCCCAAATTGCACTGCCCTTGTTAAAAAAAAATCTAGTTTTTTTCAGTTTTCCTCCCTTTTTGGTTATGATCTTTGATTGACAAATCCATGAAACCATTTGAATGGCTCAAACGAATCGTAGGGCAGGGGAGTGGGGGAGATTCATTTCTCGGCGAATACAAGCGTCTGTCGGGCCGTGAGCCCCGCTCGCTCGCTCGCTCGCTGCTGCTGTTTTTTCCATTTTCCACTTCCTGCCTTTATGCTGGAAAAATGCCCGGAGGGAGCCGGAGCGGTTATGCGAGCCGTTTGCCGCCACAAAGGAACTTTTGAGTGGGCGCAGTCCCTCCGCTAGTGCCGCAGACTGCTGCCCGGGCGGGGCCGTAAATCAATGTTTTTGATGTCTGATGTTTGCTAGACGTAATTAATGATGAATAGATTAGCTGAAGAGTTGCCGTCTAATGGGATGCTTCTTTAAAGAAATGAGCAGCCCCCTCTAGTGTTCACGTGGAGGACGGCGTGGTCGGCTGACGTGGTCATCTGACGTTTGTCTCATGCCGACGAGGCGACTTATTCTTTTTTTTGCTGTGCCGCTTTTGTGTTCTTCCGCAGATGTTCCTTCTTCTTCCTCTTCTCCTCCTTGTAAAGCTCCGCCTTCGCCGCCTCTGATGCAATTCCCCACAGGCAAGTTGCACCTTTGCTCGCTTTCCTCATCCTGCATTTTCCTCCTTGTCTTGTGCTGGTTTGAAGTGAAAAAAACAACAACAAAAAAAGCCAAATGAAGGAGGCACGCCACCAGTCGACGGATGGCGCCTCGCCATGCCCGGAACCATTGTCCTCGGCGGCCGCCACTCGGCGCTCCCCGGGGAGAACGGTCACGCGGCGACGGGCGGGCCGCGCCTCCCCGGTGCGGACGTCTGACGCCGCACCTGGGAAATGGCGGTCCGTCCTGGCGTATGGCCGGCGAGCGGCGGCGGACAAATGCGCAAAAAGTCTCGACTGTGGCGAAGGGTGGGTGGGATCTAAGGCTTTTGGGGGTGGGGGCTTGGTAAACCCTCCAAATGACAATAACATCCCCACATTGATTGCGGCCGGATGTTTTGCCTTTTGTTGATTGGCCCACGTCTGAAATTGATGGAGTTGAATGTTCCTGGCGGCGGCCATTGTGGCTGCCAGAGTCACCTTTCCACGGAAGGTCCACAGTCGAGCTTTGAGCGGCGCTTGTCGGCCGTCCGTGCGTCCGTCCGTCCGTGCGTACGGCCAGGGATTTGTCTTTTGACGTGTGCTTGTGTCGCCTTCTCCTTTCCACTGAAGAACTGGGGCAGAAGGGCGCTTGCCCCGCCCCCCTGTCCCCCCTCCACACCCCCGACTCCCTGGAAGAGTTGTCTCTGACGGAGAGTCCCAACCGGCCCTACCCGCCGGCCCTGTCCCCGCGGGACCACGCCGTCCCCTCGGTGGGAGCCGGCTCCACGGCGCCTTACCTGAGCTTGGGTCAGGAGGCGGGGCCCCGCCCGACGTGCGAAGACAGCGGAGTGTCCTTCTCGCCCGAGGAGAAGCGGGGCGGCTCTCGCGTCTCCCCCGACCCCACCCGCCGCTGGGATTCGCCCTTCCCGGCGGCGCGGGAGACCCCCGACGACCCCCCCGCGTACAGGCCGCGCGGCGACCCCTCGGACGACCGAGACGACTTGATGTACGAGGAGAAGGACGGCAACCCGTTCGACGGCTTTTCCCCGTTGGCCGACAGCGGCTCCTACCGCTTCGGGGAGCGCGAGGAGCGGGCGTCTCCGCCCCGGGAAAGTCCCAACCCGGATCTGGTCCGGTACGGAGAGTCGGAAGAGGATCTGACGGCGGATCCGAAGGCGCATCCCTCGGCCAAGCCGCCGCCGCCGCCGCCGGCTCGCTTCTCGCCCGGTCTGGAGGAGGAAGAAGAAGAGGAGGAGGAGGAGGACGGCGCCCCCCCGGCGCCGTCGCTGCCGGACATCCTGAAGTCGTCGCCGCTCAACCCCGAGAAGGCCGACTCGGGTTCCTCGGAGGAGGGAAGCCCGGAGGAGCAGAGCCCCGTCCTGGAACGGCGGATGATGGAGTCGCCCAACCCCCCCATCAACCTGTCCGCCAACAATCCCTTCGCCCTGGACGCCAAAGTGTCCCTGCTCAAGGAGATGGCCGAGCGGATGGAAGTCGGGGGCTCCGAGGCCGAGAGCTCGGGGCCGTTGGATCTGCTCAAGGAGGCGGAGGACGGGGTCCCCGCCGGCGCCCCCGCCGTCACGTCTGGCCGGGCCCAAGCGGAGCGAGAGCAGAAAGATTGGTTCTCCGGCGCCACGTTGGAGCCCCTCCGCTCGGAAAGCCAGCAAGATTGGGATTCCGAAAGGGCCGGCGCCGACATCCCGTCTCCGTTCCCCGAAGCGGCGGGCCGGAGCCCCGCCCCATCCCCCCGGGCCGAAGCGGCCGAGCCGGCCGAAGAAGTGTCGGAGCACGAGGTCTCGTCCGAGGAGTTTGAGTTCATCGAGAGGCCTCCCAAAGGAGCCATGGACGAGTTTCTGGAGGCTCTGGAGCCTTCCAAGTCGGCGCCCCCCCACATCCCCGAGATCCCCGCCGACGACGAGGAGGACGAGGACAACGACGGGGAGCGGGAAGACGTGAGCTCGGGGACGGCGGGCACCTACTGCCGCCCGACCTCCTCCGAGGCGGAAGTGGAGAAAGCGCCGGGGCGCTTCCGGATGGCCGCCGGCTTCCACCTTTCAGCAGGTAAACAAAAGCGCATCCGGCTGGCCACGGAAATCATCCACCCAAAAACAAACTCATCCCATTTCATGTCACTCCCTTGGCTCCCGTTTTTGTTGTCCCCCTGATTTTGGGCCCCCCCGATCCCATGGCCGTCACCCCCTTGATGCCACTGGGCTTTTTCTTTTCATCCACTTGACTTTCCATCCTCTCTTTAATTTAACCCATTTGCCTTCTCACTAGGGTAAGTAGGAGCCCCCACCCCCCCCTCCTAAATGTAATGTGTCAATCTAAAAGGAAACAGTCACTTAGGTGGCAAGGCTGCTTGGCGAGATAGTGGTCCCTCTTGCCCCGCCCACGTAGTCATTTCCCATCATGGCATTTGTGAAAAGAAGCTAACAGAAATGTTTTTCTCTCTCTCTAATTGCACCTTTGCATGAGCTGGAAAAGCATTGTTTGCCATGGTGACAAAAAATGTTTTTTTTTCCTCTGAGCATGCAATAACTGGCTACTTGACATTTTCAAAGCTAACCAAGTAAAAATTCAGCGTCAACCTTCTGACGTTCTTTCGCCCTCAAGCCTTTTTTAGAAAAAAAAAAGCTGTTTTGTGGTCAATCTTTGACAAAATTCTCTGTGATTTGAACTCTCCGTTCCATGGACGAAACTAGACGTCAAATGGTGTCCCTTTTTAAAAGTGCCTTTTTGAAGTGGGAGGGGACCTTCTGGTCGCCCTCCTTAAAGAAAAGCAAAGAACGGGTCCCCTTTGGGACCTGGGATGACTGGGCAAAAACATTTTTGGCACGGGAACGGGAAGTGGACGGCGAGTTGGAATCCTTCCTTTTGTACCACCACGTGTGAGCGAGGGCACGTGGGACGCCAGAAGCCAAATGTACTCTTCAGCTGATTCATTGGAAAGGCGCGTTTCATTTATTGGGAAGAAACCTTCCCGTTTATTGGGGCGACGCCTTCCCGTTTATTGGATGGGCGCGCTTGGCGTAGGAAGCCAAGGCAAAGGTCACCCCGCCGCGGCCTTGCCTGCCTGCATTTCAGCGGCGGAAGGCGTAGAGAATGAGTGAAGCTAGCCGTCCCATTGGTTTAAAACGGGAGCGTCGGTGTGGGATGCTCCGCTTTCAGTGGCATTGACTGCGCTGGATGTCCGTGGCAATGACAATGCACTTATTGAATTTGGCTGTCTTTCCTACTTGTTTGGACGCCTTTAAATGTCTGTGTGAACGTCTTTGGAGATTGCTGCCCCCGTGTGGTACTCTTCCGTTATGACCACTCTCTGTTGGCCAGGAGGAATGAGTCGGCACATTGGAGCGTCACCTTTTTTTTTGTCAGGGAGATTTTGGGTGTTTTTTTTTTTCACTTGTTCTTGCACTTTAAGTTGATCTGGAATATTTGACTGATGTCATGAAACGATGTTGGGCTAAGATTTAAGGAATGTTTCTAGGAAGAGTTTATTGGGAGCATCTGCTGAATGCCGTAAAACTTCTCTGCTATCTTTTGACATTTGAATGTTCTTGACTCGATGACCGTTGAACTGAACCGATGAAAATCTTTGGACATCTTTTTTTTATTATCAAGCCGAATGAGATCATGTTCCCTGTGTTTCTTGCTGATCTCAATGTGAGGTAAAGCCCTTTGACTCCAAGTATCTGTTTTTAAAAGAGCTCATTGGCGGCCTTGGACACAGAATAGGGATCTTTTTTTTTTGCAAAATCATCACCAAAATGTCAAAAGAGAGAGCGAGCGAGAGAGAGAGAGAGCCGAGTCAACTGTTGTTGCTGCGGCAGGCCCGAGGGAGTTTGGGGCTCAGCTGACTTCTCCTCTGCGGCGTGGCTCCGCCTCGCCCATTGGCTCCTCCTCGCCCATTGGCTCCTCCTCGCCCATTGACTCCACCTCCTTGCTGTCTAGTGCAGTAGTTCATCTTGGGCCGGTGGCGTGGATTGCCCGCTCTCGATCGTCCGGCATGGAGACGGCACCCTCGGAGCCCTTACAAGCCGTTTGGAGGCGGCACGGTACGCCCACTTCCATTTCCACTTCCATTTCCACTTCCACTTTCACTTCCACTTGTTAGCCGCTTTCGTTGGCCCAGGCTCTTGAAAATGTCTTTTCTTTCCACTGGTGTGTTAATGGCCTTCTTTTCCACTCTGACCACCGATCGGTCATCAGTCATTTGCGCCAGAGGCTTTCAATCCATTTGAGCTTGACCACACAAGGCTTTTTTTTGCGGGATACACGACGACTAAATGAATTGAATGACGCCCTTGAAAAAAAAGAGAGAGAGAAAGGATATGAGGATACAGGCATTTTAAAATTGTCCACACTTTTTTCTTTGAATTGAATGATTGCCGTTTTTGTGTCGGTCTTTTTCAAATGTTTTGGATGTCCTTGGGTATTCCTGGTTTACATTTCTGTTTTTTCTGGAGTTCCAACAAGTGACTTTGGTGCAAGTTTTTCCTCAGTTGATTTTCACTTCGTTATTGAAAGCAGCGTTGCGCCATTTGGCCCAGGACCTTTGTCCCCACTGTCCTTTGGACAGCAGAAGATGAGGTCCTGGGAAACCAACCAACACTTTTTAACCCCTTGATGCCCAAATATGCCTAGAGATAAAACCGCCGGGAGAATAAATTTAAAAACAAGCATTTTTTTTCATTTGAACTTTGACAGCTTTTCACCATCCAAATGGATTGAACGTCTTTGAATCGAATGAATAGTGGTCCCGGCCGAAGGGAAATTCCATTCATTTGAAAAGGATAATGTGTATGGGCGGTGGCGGTTGGTTGAGAAAGAAAAGGTCATTTGTTGTCATGGTTTGTCTGCCTATCAGGTGATTCTTCGCAAGTGGGATCTTGCTATTTGGCGCCACCTATGCATTCTTGTTCTCGCTTGCTAGCTTGCTGCACTTGTATTTCAAGAGCCCTTGTTATAAATTAGTGCTCCTCAATGATGTGATTGATTATTTGGTGGTGGGCTATGAAGGTGAGGGCGCGTGCATTTCATTGTCAACGATTGAGTGTCGTCTACCATGTGTACTGGACTCTGAGAACTCGCCTGTCTATATTTGAACTTGTCCCACTTTGTTGGGTATTAAGTTGCAGATGTGCGCAACGTCCGCTAGGTGGCGACACAGACTATTTGGATCGGGAGTGATAACTATCAAAAACATTTGAATGATGACTTTGGTCAAAGGAAGCCCCCTTCCATTATCGCTTGCGTTTCTAAAATCCAGCATATATTCTTGTTTTGCAATCTGCTTTCTCGAAGCTTCTCGTCCGCGACGTGCGCGCGTCCGGTAGCGGCCTCTAGTCGTGCGCGAGAACCGTTCGGCGCATGCGCACTGCGTGGGTTCGAGCTGCAGCAGCAGCAGTAGCAGCAGCAGTAGCAGCAGCAGAATCTTGTTGTGTCCGCGGAGGCTCAACATGGACGCCAAGCAAGGTTTGTCCAATGATCACTTTTTGATTCATATTTCTTTTAACGCGCGCGGTTTGCTCACGCGACGAGCGGATTCGCCAGCCGGGGGAGGGGAGCAGCTAGCTATTAGCTCGTTCAGCTAGCGCCTAAAGGGTCGCTCCGTTCCCCTGCGGAGGTCACGCGGGACGACGTTTCGAGATTTGGCCCCCGCAGGAGTACGCGGACTTGCGCGGATGTGCTCGCCGCTCGGTGTCGGGCCGACGGCGGCCACGCGAGCTAGTTAGGCCGCCGCTTAGCTAGCTAACAGCTAGCGCGCCGGCTATTTTTAGCCCTTTCCGCTGCCGCTCGTCCGCCTGAGACCATATGTAGCAAAGCGTGGTCTCCACTTGGACGGTGGTCCCGCCTCTTTTCTTGCACCCCCTCCCGTAAAATACCCTAGTCCCGGTCGCCGCTTTTGGATCTTTAATTTCGATTTCCCCACCAAAGCTAGGGCGCGCTTATTGATGACGTCGTAACCGAAGGTAAATAACGGACGCCCACCTATATTATAGATTTTTTTTCTTTATAAAAACGGCATAGCATACATAGCAAGGCTTGTTTTTCCACAAAATGTGACACTAAATGTGCTTTTTGTTTCGTCCCCTGCAGTGGCGGATCTGTTGTACTGGCGCGATGTGAAGACCACAGGCGCGGTCTTCGGGGCCACCCTGCTGGTGCTGCTGTCCCTGACGGTGTGCAGCATCATCAGCGTGTGCTCCTACGTCAGCCTGGCGTTGCTCTCCGTCACCATCTGCTTCCGCATCTACAAGACGGTCGTCAACTCCGTCCAGAAGTTGGATGGTGGCCACCCTTTCAAGTGAGTGTCGTCGCCGTCCGGTTCCACGTCTCGTCCGACCGACGGCCTCTCGGTCGACAGGCAGTACCTGGCGTGCGAGGTGGCGCTGCCTGAGGACCTGACGCACAAGTACGGCGACGCCTTCCTGGACAAGATCAACGGGAGCGTGGCCGAGCTCAGGCGCCTCTTCCTGGTCGAGGACCTGGTGGACTCTATTAAGGTGTGAAGTCGTCTCAAGACGCCCGGCCGACTCCGGGGGTGTCCGAGTCCGGTCCCGGAGACCCCCCCCTGTCTTCCGCTGTGTTTTCCATATCTCCCTCCTCTGGCACACCTGAGTCAAATGATCAAGTCATGGGCAAGCCGCCCGTCCACACAAGCTTGATACCGATGATTTGATTGAGGTGTGTTGGTGCAGGGAAACGTGGGAAAAACAGACAGGATGACAAGCCCCCCCCCCCAAAACCCCCCCCCCCCCCCAAAGGGGCGGAGTTGGAGAGACCTGTCCTACACACACCTGCCTGGGTGGGGCAGGTGGTTCATGCCTTGACCAATATTCTGCCAGTTGCATTGGCCCCAGTAGAAGAGAAAATAGCAAAAGACGCATATTTTCACATGTTTATTTAGTCTCAGAAGATGTAGACTCCCAACGTGTGTCGTGGAGGGCGCCGTTGCGCAATGCCCTCGCTAATCACAGCCTGTCGTGCTTGCAGTTTGCCGTGCTGATGTGGATCATGACCTACGTGGGCGCTCTGTTCAACGGACTCACGCTGCTCATCTTGGGTGAGTGGTTTCCCGCCGCCGGGCTTCCCGTCACGTCCCGCTCTCTTGCAAAGAAATGGCCGTGGTCATTTTTTTTTGGTTGCTCTGAGAAGTGAACCGTTTGCCCTCTGGTTTTGTTTAGCCGTCATCGTGGCCTTCACCTGGCCCATCGTCTACGAGAGGCACGAGGTGAGTGAGCTAGTCGGTCGGTCGGTCGGCCGGTCGGCCGGCCTTGTGTCGCCCCGCTCTCTTTTGCCCCTTTTAAACAGCGGTTCTCTCGTCTAGGCTCAGATCACTCACTACGTGGACCTGGTCTATGGCCTCTTCATAGACATCTCTGCAAAGTAAGTGGGTCCAATATGCACCCTTCTATAAAAAGACGGGCAGGATGAGTGATGAGGGAATGTCTTGCCTTTCAGGATCAAGGCCAAAGTTCCTGGGATGAAACCTAAAGCCGAGTAAAAAGAAGATGAAGAAGAAGAGAGGGGAGGGAAAGTGAGTGGCTGCACAGACGCAGCAGCCAAAGGAGGAAAGTCAGGAATGATGGCAGTGGAGGCTTGGCTGGCTGATCTTGTTCTATTGTCAAAAGCAATTTTGTAAGAACGCAAAAGAACCTTTTCTTCCTATATGGCCGGCTACTTGTTTTTATTTGATTTTTTTTCTCCGCGCAAAGCACAGTGAGCGGGCGATCGGGTGTGCGTTTTACCTCTTCTTGGCCCTCATCTTCACCTCTTGTAACTCGCTAGGGTCATCTTTCTAGAAAACCTTTGGTCTCATGGCTGCCGCTGCGTAGTGACAGGAGAGACGCGTTTACACTGAAAGAAAAAGAAACAAACAAGCATATTATGTCAAGCGCAACTCGTCTCTTTATAAACTTGCAGCATTTGTTTGAATGGTGTTATCCACTTGTTCGTACTTCAAATAGTGACCAGAATTGAAAACAAAATGTCTGTGGAATGCATTGTGACATGTAAACATTAGCCATCAATAAAGCTTCTAGAACAACAAACCTGTCACTTGTCTTCATCTCAGTTTACTTTGGGAAAGACGTCTTACCATACTACTTTGGTCGTTTGACCAAAAAAGCCCGATGAAGAAGAAGGCGAGGGCGTTCCCGGAAATGACGTCACATCAGTGCGCCGGAAGTGAAACACCGGAAAAGACCGTGGAGGTAAGAAACGCTTTTCGTTGACCTGCATGCTTTGTTTTGTTTGTAAACGTCTTTTCAGCTTTTCAATCGTATAATCTAAACGTCCTCATTTGGGTCAAATTAAACCAAGACACGTTTGTTAAAGGACACGGACACAAGTGCACCAAGAAGTTGTTGTTTTTGACGTGAGCGGATTTTTGGTAAGAAGGAAGGTAAGAAATGCTCCCGTTTTCTACATTGCAATCTTCTCTAAAGACGTGGTTCCACTTGCAGTCATAATATCCCCAAATACAGTTGCCTTTAGTGTTTTTTTAATCGTTACAAAGATCGCGCACAAGGACAGAAAAGAAGACGGCTCAATGATGACTTTTCCAAATTCCGAAATTCCGTTAGAGACCATTTGTCATAAAAGCGAAATCCGAATTGTAGAAAGACACCGTCTCCAGTAATATTGGTGACTTCATTTATTGATTTATTTTTTGGTAATGACCGTGTATAGTAAGGCATTTTTTTAAACGACATAGTATAGTAGGACTTTTTTAAAAATAAAAACAACCATGTATAGTAAGGCTTTTTTTCTCCTCAAAAACCACATAGTATATTTAGTAAGGATTTTTCGTAAAAGATGACATGTATATATCGTGAACTGAAATCCCCGATTTCAATCGTAAGGCTTTTTTTTTCTTTAAACAACCATGTATATTGTACATCACTTTTATTTCTTAAAAACGACCATGTATAGTCAGACTTTTATTTCTGAAAATCGACATTGTATAGTAAGGATTTCTTTTCGTCAAAAAAAACGACATAGTATATAGTAAGGCTTCTTTCCTCTTGAAGTTAAAAATTGTTCATTCATCTCCAGTGTAGGCAGCCTTGGTTCAAATCCCAGTCGGGAACCATAGAAAGTGTAGCCAAATTGTAGCGCAGAGGTTAACTCACCGGACTCCCGCTTGGGAGAGCCGGGTTCGAATCCCGCTCGGGACACATTTTCACTTAGTTGTTTCTGTGTATTTGCAGGCGAGAGCTTCAAGTGACGAGCAAGGAAAGTGTAGTCCACTTGGTGGCGCAGGGGTTAGTGCACAGGACTCCGGTCGGGGAGACCCGGGTTCGCTTCCCGCTGTCGCCATTTGGTTGATCACCACAACACCATGTAGGTGAGTAGATGGAATAAGAAAAAAAAAAAGAAAAACTTTTTAATTTTTATTAAACACTTTGTCATACTTTTCAGCAAAAGGTTATATTCCGAACTGCCTTCGGCAGTTCGGAAGACACTTGATGGACCTGTCTGTGCGAAAGGCGTTCTCGGGTCGGCCTTCGGCCGACCCTCGACCGCTTGCTTGGTCAGTGAACCGCCGACATCGGGAAGCGAACTCACGTTCTCTCGGTGCAAAGGCGAGTGTGCAACCCACTACACCAACTCGTGCCCCACTTATACATGGGTGTTGAAACGTTTTATACCAGGAAACGGGGTGAAACACTTAGTCATTTTTTGGACAAAATGCTTCATCCACCACTCAATACTTATACACTTAGATATTTTGTACTTATTCTTTTAACTGAATAATTTTGGAAAATCTTTGCAGGCACTTGGATTCGAACCATGGACCACAGGGTTGGCAGACTGATGACTTAGCCACTGGGCCACCACCCCATGAGAGTAAGCAGTGGTACTTGTACTTTTATCTCTCTCATTTACCTGAATAATATTGGGAAAATCTTTGCAGGCACCGGGAATTGAACCCAGGACCACAGAGTTGGCAGACTGATGACTTAGCCACTGGGCCACCACCCTGTGAGAGAAGTTAGTAATACTTATACTCTTATCTCATTCATTTACCTGTATAATATTTGGAAAATCTTTGAATGCACTGGGATTCGAACCCAGGACCATAGAGGTGGGAGACTGATGACTTAGCCACTGGGCCACCACCCTGTGAGAGAAGGTAGTAATACTTATACTCTTATCTCATTCATTTACCTGAATAAGATTTGGAAAATCTTTGCAGGCACCGGGACTTGAACCCAGGACCACTGAGTTGGCAGACTGATGACTTAGCCACAAGGCCACCACCCCATGAGAGTAAGCAGTGGTACTTGTACTTTTATCTCTCTCGTTTACCTGAATAATATTGGGAAAATCTTTGCAAACACTTGGATTTGAACCCAAGACCAAATGATTGGGAAACTGATGACTTATCCACTGGGCCACCACTCTAAAAGATAGGGCAGTCGTATTTGTAGTTTTGTCTCTTTTCACCCCCAGATCATACTTAGTACTATATACTACCCTCAAGTGGGAAAAGTTAGGTAAGCTTAGAAAGGCGAGCAAACCACGAGAACATAAGAATGAGGAGGAAGATCTCCAACATAAGATCATTGACCTTTTACTTAAAAAAAATCAATTTTACATGTATTGTTTGTGGCAATTGACGGGGGTGGCCTGCACCCCGTTCTTCTCCTGTTCTTCTACCACGTTGTCCAATGAATGCATCTTTCATGAGACAAAGACAATGATTTGTCAACACTGCCCATGATGACAACAACATCTTTTGGTTTTGTTACAGTGGCCACACGGTTTCCAACCTGGCACGACGAACCAAGGCGGTGGCGGCCACGTGCATCTGTCCCAACTGCTCCCGCGGCCAGTGGATTCGCCATCCGGCGACGGCGTCGTCCGCCTACATCTACGCCAGCAAAGCAAGATGGTGTCAGAAGCCTCCGCTCACTGGGGTGCCGGAGACTCCTGGATGAATACATATAATACATGGTCATTTTTCAAAAAATGAAATAAAAGCCTTACTATGTCGTTTTTTTTGCCATAAAAAAGCCTTACTATACTATGTCGTTTTTTGCGATAAAAAGCCTTACTATACTATGTCGTTTTTTTGAAGAAAAAAGCCTTACTATACTATGTCGTTTTTTTTCGATAAAAAAGCCTTACTATACTATGTCGTTTTTTTGCGATAAAAAGCCTTACTATACTATGTCGGGTTTTTTTCGAGAAAAAAGCCTTACTATACTATGTCGTTTTTTTGCGATAAAAAGCCTTACTATACTATGTCGTTTTTTGAAGTAAAAAGCCTTACTATACTATGTCGTTTTTTTTCGATAAAAAAGCCTTACTATACTATGTCGTTTTTTGAATAAAAAAGCCTTACTATACTATGTCGTTTTTTTAAGAAAAAGCCTTACTATAGTATGTCGTTTTTTTTGCGATAAAAAAGCCTTACTATACTATGTCGTTTTTTTTTGATAAAAAAGCCTTACTATACTATGTCGTTTTTTGAAGTAAAAAGCCTTACTATACTATGTCGTTTTTTTGCGATAAAACAGCCTTACTATACTATGTTGTTTTTTGCGATAAAAAAGCCTTACTATACTATGTCGTTTTTTTGCGATAAAAAGCCTTACTATACTATGTCGTTTTTTGAAGTAAAAAGCCTTACTATACTATGTCGTTTTTTTTAAGAAAAAGCCTTACTATACTATGTCATTTTTTGAATCAAAAAGCCTTACTATACTATGTCGTTTTTTTGCGATAAAAAAGCCTTACTATACTATGTCTTTTTTTGCGATAAAAAAGCCTTACTATACTATGTCGTTTTTTGAATAAAAAAGCCTTACTATACTATGTCGTTTTTTGAAGTAAAAAGCCTTACTATACTATGTCGTTTTTTTTCGATAAAAAAGCCTTACTATACTATGTCGTTTTTTGAAGTAAAAAGCCTTACTATACTATGTTGTTTTTTTGCAATAAAAAGCCTTACTATACTGTCGTTTTTTTGCGATAAAAAAGCCTTACTATACTATGTCGTTTTTTGAAGTAAAAAGCCTTACTATACTATGTCGTTTTTTTTCGATAAAAAAGCTTACTATACTATGTCGTTTTTTGAAGTAAAAAGCCTTACTATACTATGTCGTTTTTTTGCAATAAAAAGCCTTACTATACTGTCGTTTTTTTGCGATAAAAAAGCCTTACTATACTATGTCGTTTTTTGAATAAAAAAGCCTTACTATACTATGTCGTTTTTTGAATAAAAAAGCCTTACTATACTATGTCGTTTTTTTAAGAAAAAGCCTTACTATAGTATGTCGTTTTTTTGCGATAAAAAAGCCTTACTATACTATGTCGTTTTTTTTTGATAAAAAAGCCTTACTATACTATGTCGTTTTTTGAAGTAAAAAGCCTTACTATACTATGTCGTTTTTTTGCGATAAAACAGCCTTACTATACTATGTTGTTTTTTGCGATAAAAAAGCCTTACTATACTATGTCGTTTTTTTGCGATAAAAAGCCTTACTATACTATGTCGTTTTTTGAAGTAAAAAGCCTTACTATACTATGTCGTTTTTTTTCGATAAAAAAGCCTTACTATACTATGTCGTTTTTTGAATAAAAAAGCCTTACTATACTATGTCGTTTTTTTAAGAAAAAGCCTTACTATAGTATGTCGTTTTTTTTGCGATAAAAAAGCCTTACTATACTATGTCGTTTTTTTTTGATAAAAAAGCCTTACTATACTATGTCGTTTTTTGAAGTAAAAAGCCTTACTATACTATGTCGTTTTTTTGCGATAAAACAGCCTTACTATACTATGTTGTTTTTTGCGATAAAAAAGCCTTACTATACTATGTCGTTTTTTTGCGATAAAAAGCCTTACTATACTATGTCGTTTTTTGAAGTAAAAAGCCTTACTATACTATGTCGTTTTTTTTAAGAAAAAGCCTTACTATACTATGTCATTTTTTGAATCAAAAAGCCTTACTATACTATGTCGTTTTTTTGCGATAAAAAAGCCTTACTATACTATGTCTTTTTTTGCGATAAAAAAGCCTTACTATACTATGTCGTTTTTTGAATAAAAAAGCCTTACTATACTATGTCGTTTTTTGAAGTAAAAAGCCTTACTATACTATGTCGTTTTTTTTCGATAAAAAAGCCTTACTATACTATGTCGTTTTTTGAAGTAAAAAGCCTTACTATACTATGTTGTTTTTTTGCAATAAAAAGCCTTACTATACTGTCGTTTTTTTGCGATAAAAAAGCCTTACTATACTATGTCGTTTTTTGAAGTAAAAAGCCTTACTATACTATGTCGTTTTTTTTTCGATAAAAAAGCCTTACTATACTATGTCGTTTTTTGAAGTAAAAAGCCTTACTATACTATGTCGTTTTTTTGCGATAAAACAGCCTTACTATACTATGTCATTTTTTCGAAGAAAAAAGCCTTACTATACTATGTCGTTTTTTCGAAGAAAAAAGCCTTACTATACTATGTCGTTTTTTGAATAAAAAAGCCTTACTATACTATGACGTTTTTTGAATAAAAAAGCCTTACTATAGTATGTCGTTTTTTGAATAAAAAAGCCTTACTATACTATGTCGTTTTTTTTAAGAAAAAGCCTTAGTATACTATGTCATTTTTTGAATCAAAAAGCCTTACTATACTATGTCGTTTTATGGCGATAAAAAAGCCTTACTATACTATGTCGTTTTTTGAATAAAAAAGCCTTACTATACTGTCGTTTTTTGAATAAAAAAGCCTTACTATACTATGTCGTTTTTTGAATAAAAAAGCCTTACTATACTATGTCGTTTTTTGAATAAAAAAAAGCCTTACTATACTATGTCGCTTTTTTTAAGAAAAAGCCTTACTATACTATGTCATTTTTTGAATCAAAAAGCCTTACTATACTATGTCGTTTTTTTGCGATAAAACAGCCTTACTATACTATGTCGTTTTTTGCGATAAAAAAGCCTTACTATACTATGTCGTTTTTTTGCGATAAAAAGCCTTACTATACTATGTCGTTTTTTGAAGTAAAAAGCCTTACTATACTATGTCGTTTTTTTGCGATAAAAAAGCCTTACTATACTATGTCGTTTTTTTTGCGATAAAAAGCTTTACTATACTATGTCATTTTTTTGCGATAAAAAGCCTTACTATACAATGTCGGTTTTTTTGCGATAAAAAGCCTTACTATACTATGTCGTTTTTTTTTGAAGAAAAAAGCCTTACTATACTATGTCGTTTTTGGCGTTAAAAAGCCTTACTATACTATGACGTTTTTTTGCGAAAAAAAAGCCTTACTATACTATGTCATTTTTTGGCGATAAAAAGCCTTACTATACTATGTCGTTTTTGGCTATAAAAAGCCTTACTACACTATGTCGTTTTTTTGCGAAAAAAAAAGCCTTACTATACTATGTTGTTTTTTGCGATAAACAGACTTACTATACTATGTCGTTTTTTTTGTGATAAAAAAGCCTTACTATACTATGTCGTTTTTTGAAGTAAAAAGCCTTACTATATTATGTCGTCTTTTGAAGTAAAAGGGCTTACTATATTATGTCGTTTTAAGAAATAAACGCCTTACTATACACGGTCTTTGTTAAGACAAAATATTGACTATAATGTCACTTAATGGTGTAGGATTGTGATGGTTGTTTGTCTCCGTTTGTTCTATTACAGACTGGCGACCTGTCTCCAGCGTCAACTGCCTTTGGCCCAACGACAGACAGCTGATAAAAAGAGGGACAAGAAGATTGATTAATTTATACTTGCTCATTTTTTTTATACAATCATAGCTTTTCAATAGTCTTTTTTTTTTACAATAAAAAGCCCTACACTACATGGTCTTTTTTTTTTTACAACAAAGACCTTACTATACATGGTCATTGTTTAAAGAAAATAAACTCATTACTATAGGTGTTATTTTTTGAAAGAAAATAGAACTATTGAGCAATACCTGAGCATAATAAGGTGATTAAAAAGCCCAGTGTACAACCATAAGGGATTTTCTACACTTCTTTTTTGGGTCAGCTGTAGGCTCTTTTGGACTTTTGGGTGGACAAAGTGGACAAATTTAGAGAAATGAAGCTGCCCATGACCACGTGGGCCAAATAAAGAGGAATAGAAATACCTTATCAAAATCGGCGCTTTTCCAGTCCACCCGATTTCTTGACGGCGAGGGCGTTGGAAGAATGGGATTGCGCTGGCTGTCGTGGTCGCCGCCGCCGCCGCCGCCGCCCCTCCTCCTCCTCTTCATCCCTCCTCCTTTGTGGCCACAGCCCACTCGGACCCGGGCGACGATGACCGGCAACTTTGCTCCATTGGGGCCGCCCTCATCTCATCTCGCTTCTCTCTTGTGGCGCCGGCCGGCAAAGGAGCTCCCGGACCGCCGTCGTCGTCCTCTTCTTTGTCTTCGGCCGGACCGGTCCCAGCCGGACCCGGAGCGCCCGTCCTTGGCCCCCGAAGGTGAGTGTTGTCTGGCGTTTGGCCGCGGTGGCTTGGCGGCGCGTCCAAACTTGACAGACGTGTGTCTTTTGGTCCGTTCTCGTGGTGGTGTCTTTGTGGCTTCCCCCGTGACTTTCTCCGCGCTTTGCCCGTCTTTCTCGGCGCCGTTCATCGCATGAGCAAACTCTGCCGTCGGCCGGTGACATTTTTAGCAGCTCCTATTTGAAAGGGGAGGGGGGAAATGGGGTGGGGGGATGCAAACAAAAGAAAGCTAAACATCTTCCAAAAGAAAAAAGTCCCAAATCATTTGAAATATTGGTGGGAAAGTCAAATGGTTTCAATTGAGTGGACAAATTCTTTAAAGGGGATTTCAAACAACTTTGGACTCATCTTTTCACTTTACACTCATTTTATAAAAATATCATATTTGATATGCTTTTGCCAGACACCAAACAAAAAAAAAAAGGGAAGGTCTCTCACCAAGTTTACGGCCGCGAAGCGGGAGGTCCCGGCACTAAAAACAAACACACATTTTTCGATGCTGCCATCGTGACCCAATCCAGCACGAAAGAAAAAGATCGGTCTCACGGCGGCCATATGGGTGGGGGCGACCCCTCCCAAATTTAAATGGGGCTCGAGCCCACCTTCAAATCATTCTTTTATACCACTGGCGGCGACGGCTATTTATCGAGCGCCCGCCATTGGTGGGAGCGGTGGCGCCCAATCACGTCAGGGTGACAAAATACAATTGGAAAAGTATCCACGTCACGGCGTAAGGAAATAGTCGGAGGCCAACACCACGGACGGGACGTCTTTGGCCCTCTGTCGGACGGACAAAGCTGCGTATTTCCCAAAGGCGGCCCCGACAGATGATTAATCGGCACGGCGCGGCCGACCGAGCGGCCGGACCCCCGGCCGAGGGAGACAAAACCCAACCCCCTCGCCCGGCCCGGCGGCGTGGGCGAAGGGTGCGAGCGGGGGCGTCGGCCCCGGGGGGAAACACTGCTCGCGTGCGAGCCTGGGCGCGTGGGAGGCTTTGAGCCGGGGAGGGACAAAATAAATGCCCGGGACGGGGCCCGGCCCGGCCCCCATCTGGACAAGGGTGGGCGGCGGCCACAATGCGGCCTGCCCGACGGCCGCATTTTTGGAGGCGTGGGCGTTCCAAAGAGCGGCCCGACGTGTCCTTCCAAAACCAGTGGCTAAACCAAAAAGTAGCTTTGGGGGAGGTTCGTAGTGCAAACGTGGCCGTAGCGGAATGAGGAGGACAAACCATGGGCGCTCTTTTTCCAATTGGTGGTGGTGGTAGCTGGTCTCACACACACACACACGCAAGCGTCCGATTGGCAGGTGAAGGTATGTTATCTCTGTTTCCAAAGCAGCTTAAGACGGAGGGAAGGGGGCACCCACCCATCATCCCGTCTGCCGCCCCTCCACCAAAGCGTGGACTGGCCCAACGCTGCCCACGGCGACTCCCCGCGCATGGCGCACGGGCAGCCCGACGCGGGCCACATGTACGCGGCGCCTCCTCCTTACGGGCACGCGGTGGCGGCGGCGGCCCCACCCTACGCGCACCTCCACCCGGCCCCGTACGACGTGTACCAGGAGGCCGGCGGCGGCGGCACGTACCTGGGCGCGCCCTATCACGCTCACGCGGCGTCGGCCCCCCCGTACAACGGCGCGCCCAAAGCACCTATGGCGCTGGACTACGGGGCCTACGCGCCCCAGGCCGCCTTTGCGGACCGCAAGTCGGTGGCGGCGTACGCCTTGGACTCGCTGCGCGGGGGGCCGCCGCTGACCCCGCTGGATACCATCCGGAATTTTACCTTGGCCGCTCCCCCTCCTCCTCCTCTTCCTCCTCCGCCGCCGCCATTGCCTCCCTCCGACGGACCGCCGGTGGCCGCCTTCCCGGGACAGCAGGACCTCCCGCTAAGGTACGACCACCTCCGGTTCAACAGTCTGGCAAAAGAGAGTCACATGAACAACGGGTGGACAACACAATACCATCGACAGTTACGGTTAGCCACAAATTGGACAAATGCGCACTTGCTCCATGGCATTCCATGGGAGAGCCGTGGTTGGAGCAATTCATTTTGCCACGCAATTTGTCTTCCATTTGAATTGTCTTTTTTTTTTGCCCCCCCCCCCCCCCCCCCCGTCAGGCCCATCCTGCGTCCACGCAAGTACCCGTGCCGGCCCAGCAAGACGCCGGTGCACCAGCGTCCGTACGCCTGCCCGGCCCAGAGCTGCGAGCGGCGCTTCTCGCGCTCCGACGAGCTGAGCCGCCACCTGCGCATCCACACGGGCCACAAGCCCTTCCAGTGCCGCATCTGCGCGCGGGCCTTTGGCCGCAGCGACCACCTGGCCACGCACGTGCGCACGCACACGGGCGAGAAGCCCTTCGCCTGCGACACCTGCGGCAGGAGCTTTGCGCGCAGCGACGAGCGCCGCCGACACCTCAAGATTCACCTGAGGGCGGCCAAAGAGGCCGGCGGTCACGGCCCCTGACACCGTGCCACGCTCCAATTGCGTCATTGGCTGGACTTTGACGCCGCCGGGGAGGCTCCTCCCGACTAGTGGACCCATTTGAAAATAAATGTTTTTTTTTCCCCCCTTACAAAAAAAGCTTACGGTTTATGGAGGAAAAAAAGGGCGAAATAGTGAAGGTCAAAAATAAGAGAAAAAAAGTCAATGGACAGGCGATGAGAGCAAGTTTATTAGGAATCACACGGATGTCTTTAAACGCATTGTCGTTTCCGAAATTGAAACGTTTGTGGTGACGGCCCCGTCGGTCCTCTCCGGCGACGTCGGGGATTCCCCGGGCCACCGGCGGCATCAGAGGCGCACCCCGGGGCCCGGGTAGGGTTCGGTCCCGCACCAGAAGGACACGGGCTGCGCGATCTCCATCAGCAAGACCCCGCGGTCGGGCTGCTCTCGAGCCTCGGCCTCCTGCAGGACCCGGAAATAGTGGCAGTCGCGCCCGTCCTCGGGGTCGTAGGGCGGCGCCAGGACGTCGAGGAAGGCGGCGGGCCCGTCCACGGCGTCGATCTGGTGCAGGTTGTCCCGCTCGGGCGTCAGCACGCAAGGCTCGCTGGCGTCCGTGACTTCGGCGCTGGAGCGCAGCACCGAGCGGTGCAGGGCGCCCAACCGTGGCCTCTCTTCCTCGCCGGCGTGCGGCCGGTCGAAGCAGCTGACCCGCACCTTCCCGTAGAGCACCTTGAGTAGGCCGTGCATGCCCGGGTGGTCGTGCAGGGGGATGCGAGCGCCGCTCTTGAGTAGGAACACACCCATGCTAAAGTGCTCCGTCTCGCAGATGTGCATGTAGGTGACCGGGGGGGCGCCACGGGGAGGGGGCGAGGCGGGCGGCAGCAACTTCAGGTCGGCGCCCCGTACCTGGCTCATCAGGCCCAGAAGCTGCTTGTGATGGTCGGGGAACGAGCAAGGCGTCGTCGGAGACGGCGACGGTCGGCGGAAGGTGACGAGCGCCTGCCGGGCGATCCTCTGCACCAGCGAGTTCATGTCCGGACTTTCCAGAGTTTTCATAACAAGTGCGCCGGCCGATGGCTAGCGAGTTAGCTAGCAGACTGGCTAGCAAGTGGGAAAACGAGCGGACCGACGAGCCTCCTAACTATTTAGCCGACGCCGGAGATCGTTTATAGTTGACAGGCGGCACCTCGCGCTACAAGAGAATCCCAACACCGTCGACGAACATCGAAACCAAACGAAAAGTCACGCTACGCGACGGTGAGCCATAGAGCCGGATAAACAACGCTCAGTACTCACGTGTAGGCGGCGCCGGCGTCGACGTCGGATATTCCACCGCGGTAGCCCAAATGGGAACAGAGTTGGATATCAGTCCGCTCTCTTCCATTCGTCTTGGTTTCCGCTCTTTCGTTCGGCAACCGGCAAACTTTGTGAAAATAAGTGGAAAAGAGCAACGGTACGTTGCGCGTCTCACGTCGCTTTGATACTCACGTCATAAAAATAAACATAATTAACGACAGCCAACCTGGTGCGTTTGTTTACCCTCGCTGCATTGTGGGATATGGAGTCTCGCCGTCGTCCGCCCATGGACTACAGGAGCGGAGAACTCATCGCACAAAGATCTATTTAGAATCATCAATTGGACTACGTCGTATCCTGTGAAACTTGCTGAAAAGCCCCCAAATACAGTCGCAAGAAACACACAGGAATTGAGCATGTTTTAAAAGCATTTTAATGGCTTTTTGCATTTATGTAAGAGAAAAGAGAGGGCGAGGGAGGGAGGGGCAAGTCTACAGGTGCACTTCCAACTAGCAGTGACCCCCCTCACCCCAAAGACGTGGCGGCGTCATCCATGGAGTGGGACCAACTAAAGGCGTCGATGACTACAGTGACGGACGGTGACCGCGACGCGCAGGTGCGCACAAAAGAAGCCCCTCTCCGTAAAAAAACAAAACAGAAAAAGAGTGAGATGCGGCACAGGAGCGCAGACCCTGCCCAAAGCCGGAGACTGCTGGACTTTCCAGGCAGGGTATTGAAATGAAAAGAAAGAAAGAAAGAAAGAAAGGAGGAGGCAAAGAAAAAGCAAGCCACCATGAAAAAAGCGCCAAGCAAGCGACTCGAATGTTTCCAAGGCGACGAGGACCAGGAGTTTTAGTTTGGGGAGGCCGGCGGCGTGCCCTTTACGTTCCTCCCTTTCTTCCCTGGGCCTCCATTGACAAAAGTTTCAAGTCCAGCGAGCGGATTAGTAGAAGCGACCAGACGCCACGTTAGTTTGTCTTATACACAACTTGTACACATTCAGGAATTCACGTCCAACCCGGACTAAATAATGATTACATCTGGACTAAAGCGGCTTCAAACCCGGATGCTATTTGGACTAAAACAGGGATTGGACCCAACCCAGTCCAGTCCAGCCCAGCCCAGCGCGCAGAGTAGTAGCATTGAGAATACATATTTCCGAGGGCTATTTTGTTCTTATACACAACTTGTACAGCCGCCTATAAGCGAGAGCCGACCAAACGCCAATCAACCTGCCGGACCGGGACTGAGCCCGGATTGCAATTTGGACCCAACCTGGATTAAATAATTGTCCATGCAAAGAGTACAATTGTGCCGGCCAAACAAACTTTTGGTCTCCGTGTGGATCGCGGCGGCGGCGGCGGCGTTCACGGGCAATTCCACTCGGATGGTTTTGGCCCTCCAAAATGAAACGGTGGTCGGCGTCGTGGCACAAAAAGAAAACTTGTATCGGGCCGGGATGACCAGTGAGCGGGGACAAATTTGCTAGTGTTAAAGGAAAGACTTTGGGATGGCTTGAGAATGGCCATCGGGAGGCCAAAAAAAAAGGGGCGTGTGACTTAACTCCCCGTGACGGCTAGCGTAACAACGGGTGGCGTTTGAGCTTTTTACATTTCGCTATTTTGAACGTACTCTCCTATTGACAAAAAAAAGATATATCCAATTTATGCGGATGGGGAGGCTCTCCGTTCAAATGGGATTGCTTGGAACCAGTTGAGCGGAAAGTCGGTTAAAGCGAGACTAAAGGCGCACGCGCAACGGTAAAGTGGCTCTAAAGCAAACGGACAGAGGGACAACGGGCCGAGCCCGAGCGGACGATGGTTAGGCACAGGGCGGACGCCGTAGGCTCCCAGAAGGGAAGGACCAAAGTTTCACCAAACTAAAGTCGGCGTGTCCCCTCCGAGCGGAAGAGGCCGAGCGGCCCCGGAAACCGGGCCGGGCGGGGCGGCGACGCCGCGCCAAGCCACGTGACGCAAAAGGGACGGGGGGAAAAAGGGGGGAAGGGAAAAGACAAGTCGGCTCGCTCGGTGGACGCACAAACGGGCGGACAGACAAAAGGGCGGGCGGGCGGGCGGGCGGGAAGGAAGGAAGGGATTTTTTACTTCTTCTTGCTGAAGAGACTGAAGCGTTTTTCTTTGTCTTTGTCGCGCTTGCCCGGGCTGGACTCGGCCGCCGTGGCCTCGGACGAGGCGGACGGCGGCATGGTGTGGGCGCGGGCGGCGGCGGTGGCGGCCGTGGGCGCCGGGGTGCTGTGCCCGCTCGGCGTCACCTCGCCCTTCTCGCCCGAGATGGCCGCCGAGATGACCGAGATCCACGAGTTCATCTCGTCCTGCGTGGACAGAAAAGAAGAGGGGGGGAAAAAAAACACAGTTGGTGAAAAGTTTCCAACATTTTATAAACCTGGCGGGCCGGCCCGTGACAAACTATGGGATACCCATTGGTATTGGTTTGTTTCTTAAAGCATGGTCTGCATGGAATTTAAGAGGAAGGCGAGCACTTACGTCGTCTTTGGCTTGGAAGAGATACTCGTTGCCGTCGGTGACCCTGCGGGGAGCACAAAAAGCGTTAGCCCACGTAGTCCCACGGCACCCGCTCCCACGGCACCCGCTCCCACGGCACCCGCTCCCACGGCACCCGCTCCCACGGCACCCGCTCCCACGGCCATGGCGGCCACCCACTTGAGCTTGAAGACGTGCTTCTTCTTCTTGTAGCCCAGCGCCACCTGACAGTCGGCGTCGCGCAGGCCCACGGGGATCTCGCCGTGGTACGGCGCCCCTTGCGCCGCGCTCTTGGCGTCCTTGTAGAAGCCCAGCTCCTGGCGGTTCAGCACGCAAAAGACGTGGTGCCAAGACCTGCCGCCGCCGCCACAAAGAAAAGCATGAACCATGTCCAACTAAATAAAATGCCCCTCCCCTTTTAAGGGTTGGCACCTGCTGGAGGCCTTCTTGTTGTGTCCTTCCCACTCGTGCTTGCGGTGCAGGAAGCCGTCCATCTGAGAGTTGGCCGCCTCCCGCGTGCCCTTGACGGGCAGCGTGGCCGCCTGGCCCCCCGTTTTGGCCTCGCGGGGCGAGCCGGCGGGGCTGCCACCGTCCTCCTCCTCCTCCTCCCCGGCCGCCACGCCGTTGGCCGCCCGGCCGCCTCCGTCCTCCTGTGGTGGAACAAACAAAAAGGGCAAAGTCAGCCGGGTCGTGGTCAGCGGCGGCGAAAAGCCGGAGCCGGCACGCGCGGTGCCGGGGCAAGACGGCAGGCGCGGCGAGACACGCCAAAGAAAGCCAAAGCCCAAGCTTTCCGTCCTCTGCCGGCTTTCCGGCTGACTTTCTTCCGAGGTGGAAGGTTTCAAAGGTCAGGGGGCCATTGGGCTACTGGTGGCTAGACAAGGTCTTCTGCCGCATTTGTCCATTTCTTTTTTTTTTTACTGGATGACCGTCGTTCCGCTCTTTCTTCAGGTCTGGTGGCGTAGGAATCCAGGTGGAAGTCTTTTTCTCAATTGAAATCAAGAATAGTCCATGATAGGCATGCTTGAATGGTCCAATTCAATTCATTTGACATCCAATCCTTGTCCAATGGGGATTTGGTTGGGCTCAAAAAGAGTTTTGCTTAAAAAAGGTTAGTGGCTGGCTGGCTGACAGGCAGGCGCTTGCGTTTAAGCCCTCCCTCCCGTAGCAGGCGTGTTCAGGTGGGGCGCACAAAACTAGCTTAGTCTCCACAGACTGAGGTGGAGCTAATTTAGTAGCAAACTGGCAAGTGAGGAAAGAGTGAGAGAGAGAGAGAGAGATGGCTTGCAGAAAAAGTGATGGCATGCAAAGAAAGTCGTGCACATCCGACGACGGCAGCACCGCAACCATCTCAAACAATGAAAATCCCTGCCAATTGCTTGGAAATCACAGCAGGCCACGCCCACACCAAGCCAACGCCCACGGGGGACGGTTACCGTGGTCGTGACGCTCTCCAGGAACATGGCTTCCTCTGCGCCAAAGCCATGACGGGCGCCGACTCTCGCCATCCGCCTCGCCTTGACCTGATCGCTCGCTCGCTCGCTCTACGCGTGCCCCGCGATCGACTGGCGACCAATCCGAGCCGCAGTCTCTCGGGCGGCCGCGCCTTTAACTAAACGCTTCGAAAACGTCTGTGATTAAATTGGATTGGGGGGGGGGGGTACTTGGGAAGCGGGCTATTGCAAAAAAACAAGCATTTCAGGAACAAAACAACTTGGTGGGCAATGATGGTCATGTAAACACACACACACACGCACGTGACAGACAGATGAAGTAGAGGGTGCCGTTTCTATGGTGACAAATTTTATTGTTAGTGAAGGTGACACGTCAACATGCGACAGGGGAAAAAAAAAAAGAAACACAAAAATGTGGAGAATGACAACAAAGGGAAGGTCAGTAAACCCCAAAAATAAAAAACACAAATGGAGGGAATATAATGACGTTGCGTCTTTCGATCTGTAACGGAGGGACGGACGGAAGGAGGGAGGGAGGGAGGGACGGACGGAGGGACGGACGGAGGGCGCCAGGCTGCTATGGACGTTAGCTCACGCGCTCACGAGTTTGTAGAGGACCACGTAGAGGAAAAGAGACATTAAGAGGCGAGCCGACAGAAACGCCGCCGACTGGACAGACGGACAAATGGACGACAGACAACAAACAAAGAAGACGAGACCAAAGGAAAAAGACAGGGAAAAGAAGACAGAACGGGGAGGAAATCAATGCCGGGACCTAGAAAGAAAAAAAAACATTCCAATCCTACGGCGTCCGGCATTCATCATGTGGCATCAAATGCCGTCCTCTCCGTCGACACAGAGGAAAAAGAAGGAGTCCATGAGGCAGAAATACCCGCCGCCGCATTCTAAATGGCGCGGGACGCTAGAGAGTCGACAATCGGCACCTCGAGAGAAAGCCAATGTTGCGCCCGTATCAAGACGAGTGGCGGCTCGATAAAAGCTAGCGTTGTAAAAAAACGGCCTCCTTCCAATTTGGATGAAAAGTGGCCCCTACCAAGATGGCCTCCACTTTGGACCCACTACATTTCATTGAGTTCAAAGGAAATTGTTTTTTGAAATGGGTGCAACATTGCGTCCGTTGTCATTTTCCCGAATGAGACTTGGCTGCCAATTGAGAGTGCTCGCTCTCTCAAAAATGGGCCAATGAGACGTCTGCATGTGTGTGTGTGTGTGTGTGTGTGTGTGTGTTAGGGTGCGCCGCGCCACAAGTGCATTTTTCGGGTGTTGGAGTAATGCTGGTAGGCGGGGGAGCGGTAACTAACCCTGGCCGCGTCCACTTCCTCGCTCAGCCCGTTTTGATTCGGCGCCTCGCCCTCCCTAAAAAAGAAAGACCCGTTAGAGTGGACCGGCAGCAGGCCAATGTGTGCGTGCGTGTCACTCGCCTTTGTTGCGCGGCGGACGTCTGATTGTTCCTCTCTTCTTCCTCCAGCTTTCTTCTCACTTCCAGTAATTCCATCTGAGCATCCAAATGTTGACATCAGGAATGGAATTTGAACAAAAGAGAAACGAGCGACTAACCGTGGTCAATCTCTCCAGGGCGGCAAAGCGCTCCTCCCAGGTGGCGGCCGACTTCTCGAAGGCCTCGTGCCTCTTGATCAGCTTCTCCACGTCGTCCACGCTCTGACCCATCTCGCGGCTGGACAGGTACGACTCCTGGCCCAGCAGCCAGGCTTCGGCCACGCCGGCGTCGCGAGAGAACTGGTGCACCTCCAGCACTGCCAGCAGGGACACGGACGGCGGCGTCACGGCGGCGTCGCGGCGGGGTCACGTGGCGTCACCTCGCGGCCTGGCTCGTCTGGCATTCTCACCTAGTCGGAGCCACTCCCAGCGGTCCTCCCACTTGTCAATCATCTCTTTCCGCTTGTCCGTCAACTGCAGCAACTTTTCCTTGATCTGGAAAGAAAGGCGCAAAATCCCACTCTGTCCAAAAAGCGGGCCGGCCGGTCCGTGGGCCTGTCCGTGGGCCGGTCCGTGGGCTCACCTCGTCGGAGGCGTAGTGCTTCCTGGCCAGGAGTGCCTTTCCCAGTTCGATGCAGGCGGTGAAGCTGTCGTTGCGGGCGTCGATCTCGGCCTTGATGCCCTGGTGGTTGTTCATCAGCAGCTCCACCGACGACACGTCGCTGCGGAAAAGGCCGGGCGGACGTTGGCTCCTCTCCACGCCGGGTCGAGGGGGGGGGGTGGGCGTTGGGCCTACCGCGGCTTCTCCTGCGCCTCGATCAGCCGGATGACGTCGTCCATCCACAGCATGAGGTCGCGCACCAGGTTGAAGAAGCGGAATTTGTCGCCCGTGTCCACCAGCTTGCCTCGTCGGCCCTCGGCCGCCTCCAGCAGGTTCTTCCAGGCCTCCAAAACCTGCACAGGGGGAGGGGCAAAAGAGACTCAGAAGCGCCCGGGCTACGCCGTGGGCCTCGACTAGCGGCAGACAGTCCGTCCCACTGGGATAGAAAAGAAGACGCTGACGCCGGGCCATCCGATGTTATTTTTGCTGGACTTGAATTTGGAAGCAAATGTCGCCAGATGGAGGAAACGTGAGCGTCGGCGGGCGGCGCCGTTCAAACTCAAAAGTCATGCTTGAGGGAGGGAGGGAGGGAGGGAGGGAGGGAGGGAGGGAGGGAAGGGAAAAGACAATTGAAGGCCACCAAGCGGAAGCTAAAATGTTTGCTCTTTCATTTTAGTCAACGAGGATGAAAGCAGCAGAGAGCGCTCGCTCGCTCGCTCGCTTTTTGCCAGCCGGCGACGCGACAAGCCTGTCTCACCTGACCCTTTCGCTTCTGAATGCAAACAGATGGAATAGAGCCCACCGTCACAGCCTCGTTATCATCATCATTGCCATCGACACACTTCCTAACTTTTGACCCCTGCCTCCCGTATAAAGATCAAGGGCCCATTTTTGTCTTTCCCTCTCCCCCCTCCCTCTTTGGAAAGGAATCAACGTTGTCGGAATAAAAGCTAGAGACCACCAAGTGCTAACGGGGGGACATAGGCCAAAAAAAAAAAAAAAAAAAACACTGGGGCTAACCTCTCCTTCCCGCTTCTGGATGTCGTCGGCTTTGTCGCCGGCGTACGCCGACTGCAGACGGACGGCGTCTTCTTGAAGTTGGCGCACCTGAAGAAAAAAAAATGTTTTTTTTTTTAGAACAAGACGTCCAATTTTACCTTTTTTTCTCTCCTTCTTTTCCGACCTGCGTGCCGAGCGCCTGGATGTCGTGCTCAAAGGCCGTGTGCATCCTCTGCAAGGTCTCCACCGTGTTCTGGTCGCGGCCCAACTCCTCGGGCAGCTTCTTGTGCTTGTCCAGGACTCGCGCCAGGATCTCCTTGGCGTCGTGGTAGAACTTGTGCAGCTCGAAGGAGGCGGCCAGGATCTGCGTGCGCGTGTCGATCAGCTCCAGCAGGTCGGCCCAGGCCTCGTTCAGGCCGTCCTTCCACTCGGCCACCGTGGCGGCGTCGCCGTGGCCGCCGTTGATCAGCTCGTCCGCCAGACGGTTGACGCCGTCCACCCGCTCCTGCCCGATGTTGCCGGTGTCGCGGGCAAATTCGCGGAAGCGTTCTTGCAGCATCTGGAAGAATGGAAAGAAAATGTTTCTTTTTTAGAAAAATGTTTCTTTTCCTCCTCCACAAACTGGCAAATCCCCGCCCCTCGCCGGGTTTCTTTTTGACTGGCAAATCCCCGCCCCTCGCCGGGTTTCTTTTTGACTGGCAAATCCCCGCCCCTCGCCGGGTTTCTTTTTGACTGGCAAATCCCCGCCCCTCGCCGGGTTTCTTTTTGACTGGCAAATCCCCGCCCCTCGCCGGGTTTCTTTTCGACTGGCAAATCCCCCCCGTCCCTCCGCGGCTCACCGTCACGTGCTCGTAATCCTGTCCCAACTCGTGCGAACCGGCCACCACCTCCCTCTCGGCGATCCACTGCTCCAAGTCGTCGACTTCTCGGTTGAGCTGGAAGAGGCGGAAGCGCTCGTCCAGCTTCCCTCGCCGCTCCTCCGACAGGTCCTTCAGCCCGGCGTACAGTTTGTCCACCTGCGACTGGCGCATGCCCACGCGCTCGCTGCCGTGGCAGAGACCGAGTCCGGCTGTCAGGGACCTCTCCCGTCCGGCATTCCTCGTCCCGACGGCCCGCCCGCTTTACCTGTCGGGGTGCTCGGCGGCCACCAGGCCCCGGCTGGTGGCCGACAGCTGGTGCACGGTGTCGGCGTAGTCCTCCACCGCCTGTTCCAGGATCTGATGCTTCTTCAACATGGCCACGGAACTCTGTTCGTCCTGGGAGGCCAAAAGTCAGAGACGACGACGACGGCGGCGGCGGCGGCGGCGGGCGGGCACCGGACCTACCTTGGCCTTCTCCTCCGACATCATGTAGAGCTCCTGCTCGCTCATCCAGGCCTCGGCCTCGGCCGCGTCAAAGTAGTACTGCTGCGCCCGGTGCGCCTCGCCCAGCCGGGCGTGGCGCTTGTCCGTCTCCTCGCCCACGCGCTCCCACAGGGCGCGCAGCTCGTCCAGGCGCCGGCGGATGGGCTCGGCCGCCGGACGGTCCTCGCAAAGGACGTGGCGGCTGCGCTCGAAGATGTCGTCGTAGCGCGGCCGGTGGCCGCGGATCTCCTTCTGCAGGCTCTAAGGGTGCGGGGAGAGGAGGGATTTAGGGCGGCTCTGCGGGGTGAGCCAGAGGAGAAGGGCCGGGATGCCCTCCCACCTGGTTCTTCTTAATCAGGAGCTGCACCGTCTGCAGGTTGTGCCCGTGGTCCGTGGAGGCGGCCGAGGGCATGCGCTCCTCCACCCACAGCTGCGGTGGCGGCGGTGGCGGCGGTGGCGGCAGTGGGGAAAAGAATGACAAGATGAAGACGTGAGCGGAGAAAAAAGAAATTTTCGGTGGACGTACAATCTCGTCCTCCACGTCGCGGTTGAACTGGTGGATCTCCCTGGAGGCCATGAGGTTGTCCCGACGGCTCTGGAGCGGCGCCCTCAGAGCGCCAAACTTGCACTCCACGCCCTTGCGCTGGCCGTCCACCTCCTCGGAGCCTTTGCCCTCCCGACTGAGCGCCAGCGACTGGCTCTGCAGCTCGTCCACTTCCTTCTGCCGCACTTCCACTTGGCTCTCCAGCATCTAGCCGGAGGTTGGGCGCGTCAGGAGCCCCGCCTCCTCAGACAAATCCCCAAGGTAGGCCCACCTGCTGCTTCTTGAGCAGGATGTTGACGGAGGTCAGGTCCTTCCCGTAATCGTCCGACTGCAGCTGTCCGTCCAGGCCGGCCAGCCACTTGTCCAAGTCGGCGCAGCTCTGGGTGAAGAGCTCGGCCTTGTTGGCGTCGAACAGGCATTTGGCTTTGGTCTGCGTGCTGGACTCCAGCTCCGCCCACATGCTCTTCAGCGCCGAAAGCTTCTCGCGCACCATGGCCTCCGTCTCGGGCTTCTCGGCCATCAGCGCCGTGCCGTCCTGTGGCCAAAGAAAAAATAAAATAATAATAATAAAGCTCGGGAAGCGCTCTTGACATTTTTACGGGCGTTAAGGGCGGGAGCCCCGTAACAGCCAATAACAGCCATTTTGAGCCAGCGACCTTGTGGATCTTGTCCAGCCACTCCTTGTTGGACTGCAGCTCGGCCATGAAGGCCTGGTGCTTGAGCCACTTGCTGTGGAGGTTGCGCGCCTCGTCGTACGTCATGTCCTGAGCCGTCAGCATCTTCTCGTTGATCCACAAGGTCAGCTGCGGGCGGGGAAAGACGCGCGCTGTCGTCAGCCCGACGGAAGACCGGCCAACGGCGGTGGCTCACCTCCTGGCAGTCCTGCAGGAACTTCTGCAGATCTCGGTTGTCCTTCAGCCTGGCCAGGAGATCGCTGGCGGCCGCTCGGTTCTTTGTGTGTCTGGAGAGCGACCGGCCGGGTATTAGCCTCGGTCACCACCTCGGTGATGGCGGTGACCTCGGAGGCGGCGTTGGCCACTTTCTTTTCATTTTTTTTTATTTTTTTTTTTACCTTTGGTGTATGGAGTCCACCTTGTCCTGGATGCGTTCGGCGTTAATGTTGCCGTCCGCCACCAGGCGCCGCCCGGTGTCCACCACGCCGCCAATCTTCTCCTCGTTGGCGTCCATGGTGGTCATGAAGTCTTCCTGCTTTTTGATGGCCGCCTCGGCCCCCTCCAGGGTGGTGGGCATCTCCGTGTGGGCCAGCACGTACTCCTGCTCGGACGCAAAGGTACGCGTGAGTCGGGGAAGACCCGCAATACCCCCGGAATCCGCCCCCCCCCCCCCCCCCCCCCCCCACTCCTGCTCGGACGCAAAGGTACGCGTGAGTCGGGGAAGACCCGCATGACCCACCTGGTTGTTGAGGAAGGCCTCGGCCTGCTTGGTGTCCCGCAGAAAGAGCTGGTAGGAGTGCGACTGGGACAGCAGGCTCTGGCGGTTCTCCCACATCTTGTGCAGCTCGTTCCAGCCCGTGTCCAGGGCCTGCAGGCGCTGGCGCAGGAACATGTACTGGGCGTCGGTCTGTCCGCGGGTCACCGTCTCGCCCATGTCGCGCATCTTCTGGTAGTCCTCCTCGTAGTTGCGGATCTCCTTCTTCAAGCCCTCGTGCTGGCCCAGCAGCTTCTCGGCCTCGGCCAGCGTGTTGGCCACGTCCTCCGAGGCGATGGCCGTCTGCGTGCGGGACAGCCACGACTGGAAGTCGTCCAGCTCGCGCAGGAACTGCTGCAGCTTGCTGGCCTCGCCCAGCGACTCCTCGCGGTTCTTCATGGTGCCCTGCCGCGGACAGCAGACAACGTTTTGCACCGGGCCGGACGTCGGATGCGTCTCCACCGGCGCCCCCGTCCCCGGCCGGCGGCACCGTGGCCCCACCCACCTTCATCTCTTCCCACACCCCGGTGATCTCGCCCAGGCGTCCGGTGATGGCCTGGGATTGTTCGGGGTGTTCGGAGGAGAGGCGCTCGGCCTCCTTGCCCAGGTCGCCCAGCTTGTCCTCGATGGCGGCCAGGTCTCGCTCCATGCCCGTCAGCTTCCTCTGCAGCGCCATGACGCCGGCCAGGTCGTTGCCCAGCTCCTGGGTGGACTCGATCACCTTGGGGGAGGGTCAAGTTGGGGTTTTTTTGGGGGATATTTTTTTTCCCGGTCCTCTTTCGGAGAAGCAACGCTACCTTGGTCTTCTCCTTGATCCAGGACTTGGTCTCGTTGCAATCCAGGTGGTAGTTCTGCACTCCCAAGGCCGAGCTCAGGCTCTCCTTCTTCCGGTCCACCAAGTCTCGGAAGTGACTCCACCTGAGGGGGGGGGGGGACAACCAAGTTGTTTCCGACGGCCCGTCCAGGTCTCGGCCCGCCGGCTCTCCAACCGGACCTGGTGTTGAGTCGGTCCTGCTGGCCCTTGATCTCCTTCTCGCCGGGATGGCCGCTGTGGACCAGCTGCCGGGCCACCTGGTTGACCACGGCCACCCGCGAGGCCTGATTGTTCATCTCGGGTTCCAGGCTCTCGAAGCTGGGGGCGAGCGGCCGTCGGCACGTCAGCGTGGCATCCGCGTGGCGTCCGCGTGGCGTCCGCGTGGCGTCCGCGTGGCGTCCCTCCGCCCCCTTTTCTTACCGATGCTGGACCACCTCCAGGTCCTCCAGCTTCTCGGGGATGTCGGTGCCGTTGAGCCACTGCTCCTTCTCGTCGATCCACAGCTGGCAGGCGCTGGCCTCGCTCAGCATCTTGTAGAGGGCCAGCGCGTCTTGGAGCGCTTGCTTGCGCAGGCGGGCCAGTTCCACCACTTCCTTGTAGCGCTCCTCCACGCCGGCCAGGCGGGTCTGCACCTGATGGTTGGAGGGGCGGGGCGTGAGCGGACAGAGGTGGGACGGAGGGCCCCCGCCCCCCCCCCCCCCCCCCCCCCACCCCGAACGACCCACCCACCTCCGGCGACTCGGACTTCTCGGGCGGCAGCGTGCGCGCCTGCTCGCGCAGGGCGTCGATGACGGGCCGGTAGCTGGCGATCTCCTCGGCCACGTCCTTGTGCTTCTTGACCAGCGCTTGCGTGGAGAACTCGTCGTGGCCCACGTCCACGCTGGACACGATGCGCAGGGCGTCCAGCATCCACGTGTCCATGTCGTCGGCGTCCGCCTGCGTGGTGGAGGCGCCCAGTCAATGTCACTTCTTCTTCTTATTATGATTATTTGGAAAAAGGCGGTCCGTCTCACTTGGAACTGGTGCAGGTTGCACGCCTCCTGCAGGCGAGACTTGCGCACGGCAGAGAGTTGCTCCAGCGCTGCCCATTGCTCCTGAAAGCGGCACAAAGCAGCATGAAGGCGGGCGTCCCATTGACTTTCGGCGAGGGAGGGACGCACCCGAATGTCACGGATGCGTTCTCGTATCTTGTCGGCCCCAAAGTGGTCGTCGGCCACCAGCTGCTCGCCCTGCTTGATGGTCTGCTGCAGGTGGGCGGCCCGCCCGCTGGTTTCGTCCTCCAGGGCCTTGTGCTGGCTCAGCAGGCGCACGGCGCCCGTCAGGTCCTTGCCGCAGTCCTCCGAGGACAGGATCTGCTCCTTCTCGCGGATCCAGCCCTCCTACACACACGGGCGAAGGTGAGTCGGCTGAGACGCCGCCGCCGCCGCCGCCGCCGTCGCCGTCGCCGCCGTCGTCACCCACCTCTTCGGCCATTTCCCAGAAGAACTTCCAGAGGCGGCGCGACTCCTCCAGGCGAGCCCGGCGCTCGGCGGCCAGCTGGCTGAGCTCCTGGTAGCAGAATTCCATGTGGGCCACCCGCTCCTTGATGATCTGGGGGTCGCAGGGCTTGTACCCTGAAGCGGCAAAAGTGACAGCGTCAACGGGACGGCGCCGGCCTGAAGGGGGCGACTCCCACCTTCCGATTCGCTGGCGGCAAACTTCTGCGCGTTGGCGTTGACGGCGCGGACGCGGTCGGCCTGGATGCCGATGTCGGCCTCCACCAGGGCGTGCTTCTGCAGCAGGTCCTCCACGCCCAGGAGGTGTTTGCCGTAGTCCTGAGACAGCAGCAGCATCTGCCGAGAAGAAGAAGAAGAAGAGGAGGCAGCGCCGTCACAGAGGGGCCAGAGGATGGCGATGGCCGGACACCACAAACTCACCTTCATCTCGTCCATCCAGTCCATGATGTAGAGCATCTCCTGGAAGACCCTCTGCATGCCCAGCGTCTGCTCCAGCCGCAGCCGTCGCGCCTTGAGCAGTTCCAGCAGGTACTCCCACAGGCGGATGACGTTGTCCTTCCGGGCCGTCACGCGTTTGATGTCGTGGTAGCTCTCCACCTCCAGCTCTTTGGCCACCGACACCACCGCCTGTGCGGGATTGGCCGGTGGCAGTTACCAAGATGGAACGCGTGGAAGAATTTGGCAAACGTAGGAACGAATGGACCACCTGAACGCGCTCCTCGTAGGCGGCGATGTCGGTCTCGATGGCCTCGTGCTTCTTGGTGGCCGCCTCCACCGCCTGCAGGTCGAAGCCAAAGTTGTCCTGCGGGGGGGGACGGAGCGCCGGGTTAGCAAAACGGTGGCCGGCCCGTGGCCGATGGGCAAAAAGGGCGGCTCGCGCCGGCTCGCGCCGGCTCGCGCCGGCTCACCTGCGAGACCAGGCGCTGGTTCTCGCTGAGCCAGGTCTCCCTCATGGCGGCCTTCCGGTCGAAACGGCGGGCCAGCTGCTCCAGCTTCTCCTGACGGATGAGCTCCGTCCGCAAGGCCAACTCGCGCTCGTGCTCCGCCTTCTCCAGGCGCTCCCACGCCTTAGAGGACAAGTCATCTTAACGTCCCATTTTCTATCAGTCCTAACCACGCTTATGGGTAGCGGCTCGATAAAAAATATACCTTGTTAATGTCCGAGATGAGTTTGCCCTCGCGGGGCGTGTACACCTTCTGGTTGTTGGCCCTCATTTTGCTCTGGATGGTGAAGAGGAGAACCTCCAGGTTGCCCTTCTCCGTGAACCTGCGGGACCCAGCGGGACGTGAGCGGACGGCCCCGGCAAAGACGTTGGCGGCACCCCCGTACGCACTTGGGCGGCTTCTCCACCGTCCTGTAGGTGTTGAAGGCCTGCAGCTGCTGCTGGACGCCCACCAGCGAGTTGGCAAACTTGCGGTTGTTGAGGATGATGATGGTCTGCTCGATCCACTCCAGCAGCTCCGAGGCCAGCGACTCGTACTTGTCCACCATCTTCTCCGTCTCGATGGCGTTGTCCAGGACCTGCGGTGGACATTGTGGACAGTGTGGACAGTGTGGACGTTGCGGACGTTGCGGACGTCTGGGCTCCGACGGATGGGCTGGTGGTCGGAGGACTTTTGTCTCACCTTGCCGATACGCTTGCCTTCCACTTTGAGGGCCTTCATCTTGGAGAAGTAGTGGTAGTAGGTGACCACGTAGGTGATGATGGACTTCTCGTCGGGGTGGTCCACGCTGATGTCTGCCGGCGAGAGGAGAGCGCGGTGGGACCTCGGACAAAGCCGAGGGCGCGGGACGGGGAGGCGGCGGCGGCGGAGGAGGATTTGGCCCCTGGGCCGGACGGCTGACCTTCGGCGTCCAGCAGCTTGGTGAGGCCCAGGTGATGCTCGGCCATGTTGAAGGCGTTCTGAAGGTTGTGGTGGGCGTTGGATTTCTTCAGCTTGTCAAAGTCGATCAGGTCGGGCCTGGCAAAGGGAAAAAAAAAAAAAAAAGAGTGTTGTCAAAAGGTGGGGTGGGGCGGAGCTGGCCGGGGGGGTGGGTGGAGCACGTCGCTCACCTGTGTTTGTGGATGATGGCGTTGAAGGCCATCCCGTCACGCCAGCTCGTGGAGAAGTTGTGGATGTTGACATTTGGATAGCTGCGTGGGAACCAAACAAAAAAAATGATATTTTCATGTCCTGATGGCGCGATGGCGCGATGGCACGATGGCAAAGTCGGCCCAGCACCCACCCGGCCGTCTTCATCTGACACCACAGCAGCAGCGCGTCTTTGGCCGATTTCTTCTCTTTGTTGTCCTCCGTCTCCACGCTGATGTCTTGGATCTGAGCCAGACGGGAAGGCGCGTCAACGGCCAACATGGTCGGTCGGTCCGCCGAGCAAAATGATGGCGGGAAAATGCAATGCCAAATTTTGGGCCGTCGCTGCCGGATTTAAATGCCTCAAGAGTTGCGTTTAATCCCGGCAGATTAATGAAGTGTAAATCCTTTTTTTTTTTCCACGTGACAACGCGGATGCAAATTTCATCGGGAGAAGGTGACAGCCACACATGGCCAGAGATCAAAAAAAGAAGAAATAAAATGATCCCGCCAATGAAAAAGCTCCATTTTTGTCATCACACAAATATTGGATTTGTGTGGCTCTCACGTTCAGATGAAAAGTCAATATTATTTTTGGCTAATTTGGATGATCATTCGACAAAGTCCAATTCTAAATTCATTTTAATGCATTCTTATAAATATACTATGTCGTTTTTAGGCTTTAAAAGAGACAGTCTTTAAACTTTGGATTACCTGGAAGCGCAGGATGATGGTCCAGATGAGACCCAGCGTCAGGCGGTGGTTTCCGTCCACAATGTCGTGCGAGCCCATATTCTCCAGGTGCACGCGCTGCTCCTTGAGGAACTGAAGGGCCTTGTCCACATTCTCCAGGCAGTGGATCCTCATGCGCCCTTTGGTGGGCTTGGGCTAAAAATAAAAAAAAAAAAAAAGGTAAAGTGGCGGCCGGCGGCCAGGAAGAGACCGACCGGCGGGAGGAGGGAAGGCCCGGCCGGGCGCTCACCAGCCGCTCTCCGCTGAGGACCTCCAGCAGCTTGATGAGCATGCGTCCATCCCGCAGGTCCACGTAGAGGTCGGTGATGCGGCAGGAAACGCGCGACAGGTGCGAGTTCACCCATTTGGTGAACGTCTTCTTCTGGACGGCCTCGCGCTCGTCTGCAAAACACACATTTCATTTTTAAAAACGCTTGATTTCATTCATGGGAATATTCCTTCATCGAGGAAGGATTTTATCTTTATTAGAACAAAAAAATGATCCCTGCAGCAAATGACATTTCTTTTATATTTAAAAAAACTAAACAAGGTCAAAGCTAAAGTGCGGGCGGTGAAAAACCGCTGGCGGAAGGAAGGAAGGAAGGAAGGAGAACGTGTCTTGAGAAAATTTCCAAAATAAAAAAGGAGAAAGTAGGCAAGCCAAAAATGCAGAGAGAAAAAAAAAAACACCACGGGATGTCAGACAAAGAACGGAAGGCCGCAAATCCAAACAAAGCGAGGAGACAAGACGAAAAAAAACCCGACGGTGAGGCCATTGCGACGCTCCTCCCCTCCCTCCCTCGCCAATACGGATCGTGTGACCCGCGGGGGCACTCAACGTCTTGGATTCCTTTTCCTGCTCAACTCACAGGAAGCGGCACTCTGTGTGTGTGTGTGCGCAGTAAGTGGAGACAGTGCTGTATTGATTGAATGAGGACGTGACCTTAACCCAAAAGCAGATGCCCGTCGCCATGGAGACGCAAAATATACAACTAAATCAATGGGCCTTCTTCGCCCACGCCATCTTGGCTTCAGACATGCCAGGGAATATTTTGCTGCCAATCCTCCCACGCCGAATGGATGCGGCGGATCAACGGCAGAGTGATGAAATGTCATCCTCTGCTTCCGATGGGGAGAGGGCGCAAAATCCCGAGGGGTCACCGGGCCAAGCGCCTTGGGGCTCGCCCTTCCCGGAGAGAAAAACAGCAATTGTGGCTGATCACGGGACGTTGACGGACGTTCCTGCAATGGAATCCGTTCAAAATACTAAAAGCTTTACACATTGTTTTTGTGTCACTCATTGCCCGGCATTCAAGACCGAGAAATTGAACCCGGGAGAACCGTGGCGGCAGTCGCCAGCGTTCGCGTCCATCATTTGACGGCCGTGACAAGCACGCTGCGTCACCAGACTTCCCGGATTGGAAAGTGGGTCAGGCCGGTGAAGGCCCGGCCGGGCCACTCCCCCATCCACAATCCACATCTGGATCCACTAAGAGCGGCTCCCATGTCTGTTGTATGTTTCGTGGCAGCGGCGGATCGCATGACGGCGAGCCAATGGGCGCCAAGCACACGCGCAAAACACACAATTCCACTCGCGGCATTCCGACATTCTTCCAGGTCCCACGGGATCTCCCCCCCCCCCCCCCCATCCCCGTCGACGGCCTGCCGTCACCCCGGCGAGCGATGGTAAACGGCGGCGCGCAACGAACGCGCACAACGGGATGGAGTCACGTCCGACCGCCCCGGGCGGCGTTTTTGGCAGATGACTGGCCGCGGCGTTGATGCGCGCGTGAGACATTCCGCGGGGAAACGCAGACAAAGCGTCTTTTCAAAATGGCACGCCGGTGCTAACGAAGCAGCGCGTGCTTGTCAACCAGCTCGTCTTCGTACCGAATTGCGTTCATTCGTCAGGAGGACGGACATTGTCGCCACACCAGTGTTGTTGTCAGTGGCCGTCGTCACGGCGACCTAGCCAAGGTCGCCGTGTCACTCGAGCGCCGTGACATGCGGAGAGCGCCAACCAGCCGGCCGGACGGCCAATTACTTTTGGATCACCTGACGGGGCTTTTCATTATTTAGCAGGCAGGAGCACCAGAAAGCTAGTTTCTCCTCTTCCCTCTTTGGCAAAAAGACACTTGGAAGCTTCTTGGGGAACTTCTTTAGGAGTGGCTTGTCCCCCCCAAAATGTGGGGACCCCACATGAAGAAAATGAAAAAAATGAGAAAAAGAAGGCGGGGCTTTGGGTGCCGATCATACTTTGAAATGATGTCATGGCTAAGGGGAGTGTCCCATCCCATTCCATCCCAGGAATGGAAAGCCGTTATTACATTTGCCGTCATTCCTCCACAAGCGATGAACTCACGGATGGGAGGGACGGTGCATGTTGGCCAGAGGAAGAGCAAATGCTCAGAGGGAGCAGTTCTGTCCCACTAAGTGGTTCTTTTGCATTGTTTGACACTCTGCAAGCGCTAGCTAGCACAAACATCTGGAGTGCAGATAGCGACCTCGGCTCTGGGCCCCTCCCCCATTTACTGGCAGGCGTCCATCAAAGAGCCCTTTGACGGCAGGGCGCCGGCCGTCGTCGTCGTTTCCTCCCGGTGTCACCTCGGGCCCGCCGACAATGGCGCCCTTCACTAGGGAGTGGAGCGGCACGACACCACGTACGTGGACATGGTCGAGGCGCCGCAAAAAGACAAAAAACAACAAAAGAAAAAGGCCAAAAGTATTGAGAAACGGCGAACGCGATCACGCGGCGAACCGGGCGGCTTTTGCGCAACTTGGCGGCATTCCTTAATGTTTTGGTTTTCTTTTTTTTTTGGCCCGGCCCACTTCGACTCTCGGAACTCGTGAGCGGCCGCCACTCAATGCGGCCATTGATAAACGCAAAAGTTCAAGTCGAGTCCTGGAGGGAGGACAAACTGCTTCCCTTCTGGTCGCAAACATTTTCAAGCGCAAAAAAAAAAGAATAATTCAATGCTCGTCATGCAGAAAAATGGCAAAGTTATTCTTTCTTATGAGACTATAGAAAATAATATTCGATTTTTGAACCAAATCTTATCATTTTTTTCAATGGGTAGTCATTGTTTTTTTTTTTAGCCCTCCAATACAGGAAGTGATGCCAAATGCACAGGGAGTGACCCGCATACGCCCCCACTGCTCAGAAAGTTTGGGAAAAGCCACCAAAATGGGTGTGAAACACAGAGAAGAAGAAGAAAGGTGAAATCAACAGGAAGCCTCTGTCAATGGCCCAAAATCAACAGGAATCAAGTCCAGAGGACAATGCCCAAACAACAGAAGAAAAAACCCAAGACCCTGTAAAAGAATGGCCCGCCCAGAGGACGCCATGAAAAACAAATAATGGAATAGTAGACGTCGGGATATAACATTAGAGTACTGGCCGTACTTTGGAGAGCGCCAAAGTACCAGGGTGGCTGACTCAGAGACCACGGGAGGGAGACGGCAACATTCCCCAGGTTAGCCCACGTCTCTCCGGACCGGAAGGACCGGGAGTGACGAGGAGGGCGGCGCTGGCCGTGACCGGGGCCAAAAAGGCCAAGGGCGAGGGGGGGTAAAGACGGACCAGGAGGGCCAGACAAAACAATACTAGAGTCCCAAAGAGGAGGAGGAGGAGGTCTTCCTTCCCATTCCCAAAGCACTAGGGTGGAGACCCCATCCATGGCTCACTCATTCTCGGGATGTTTTTTTCTTCCCCCCCCCCCCCCCAACTAAAAAAAAATGTCACGCCGTCTAACTGGTGCTCCAATGGAGAAGAGCCACATTTTCTTCCACCACAGCACGTACTCGCCTTGGGATACTTTCCAAGAAAAAAAAAAGAAGAAGAAAAAGAATCCCCAAAAACATTTCAGAGGAGAAAAAGAAAGTGATCTGGCGTTGCTCTTTTCCCTCTTTTGCCAAAGAAAAGCAAAGACATCTGCGTGCATACCTTGCAGCTGTTTGAAGCGGCCCTCCAGCTGGTTGTAGTTGAAGGCCGCCTGGGCTGAGAAGCCTCCGCCGCCGCCGCCGCCGCCTACGCCGCCTCCGCCGCCGCCGCCTCCGCCGGGCCCCGGGCTGGGGACCCTCGGAGGCGAGGGTGAGGGGAGCGGGCCGGCGTAGTCCAACGTGGGAGAAAAAGCGCTCTGGAGCTCCATGCTCAACTGACTAAAGCGTTCCAAAATGTGCTCAAACGGCCTCGGACGTGGACCCGCCGCTTGGAAGGGCGGCCGCCATCCGCGTGTGCGCCGCGCCGGACCAGCAAAGCGTTGCGACACCTCGGCCCAAAGGCCACGGAGGGGCGGCGGAAGGTGGGCGGGTCAAAAAAAATGGAGGGACGGCAGGAGAGAGAGAGAGAGAGAGAGAGAGAAAAGACGGAAGGAAGGAAGGAAGGATGGCGTTTGTCCTTCGGCCAGACGTGCGCTGAAAAGCTCCCGCGGGGCGGGGCCAGAGGAAAGAGGGAGGGAGAGGCCACTAAAAGCCCTGAGCCAATGGCAGCGCGCCTAAGGGGCGGGCTCTCCCCAGCCAGGCAGACAAGCAAACACACACATAAAGAAAGAAAAAGCTCCCGTCGCATGCAAATTCCAACAAATGACTTTTCACTCCCACTTTTTTTGATCTTCTGCTCTCATTGTAATAAGTAAATATAACATGTTGACTGTTCAAATACATCTTTGCCTTTTTTAAATAAAAGGGATTTGAATGTGGTTTGAATTCTTTAACCCTTGCTTAATTTTTGAAATGGTCATTTATCTGCTGATAGCAATTAAAAATCACTTTAAAATAATGTTACCTTGTAAAAATACTCCATAATGATGTTTAATTTGCACGATAAAAGGCTACTCTTACTTACTGTTTACTTTGAATGTTTGCTAAAACATTTGAGGTCTTTCTGGAAAGCGCTGCCATTTTGTAAGCCAGCACTTGGGCGGAACGCGGGCGCCAATGGCGCGGGATGCGCCAAATCGGGCCAAGGAACGCGATAAGGAGACGGGACGGGACGGTCCGGGGCGACGACAACAATGGGTGGGAAAAAGTGGCGGAAAGCCACTTTTTCCTCCCCAGTCCAAACATCCCCACGCTAAGATTAGCTCGCGGCTTTTTTCGCCGAGTATCAGGCAGTCAAATGGATAAAAGGGTGCAATTTCCTACTGCCAGGACTCACTTGGATGCTAGGAATGTTATTTTAATGCTAAATATGAACAAATGAATCAACATCTAGGCCAAAGCAAGGGGCGACCGGTAGATGATTGACAGACGCGGCGACTGAACTTTCAACTTTATTCCGAAGAATGTTCACCGGCCAAGCTAACGGAGCAAAGTCCCATCCAAAGGCTTGCCACGATTCATTTCAATTCCATTGAAAAAAAGAACTCGATTTTAAAATGTCTAAAATGGTTGAGCTTTGCACAACGCTTTCCGTCCCATTGACGGCCACGGACGCGGATTGAACCGAGTTTATCACGCGTAGACGCGCTTCAAATGTTACACCTAGGTGTCAAGACCCCGCCCACCAGCGCCACTTCCTCGAGCCCCGCCCCCCTCCCCTCTCCACTCTCCCAACACGCACAAAGACATTCCAGGGCAACGACGCAAGTTCCTCTCGGCAAACCCTTTTGGTCAAGCTGGCGTGACAACTTCCCGTCAACACACAGTGGAAGTGGACTTTGGTGGCTCATGTTTACGTGCCGTTGAGGTTGAAACAATCAAGTTTGGACGGATCGGCCTTTTGTGGCGTGGTCAACGGCGGCCAATGAGAATGACTACCAGGTTAATCTTGAATTGATTATCACAACGCAGAGAAGCAGATCAAAGTACACGGCGGTCCAAGAAATGGTCATATTTCATGGAGATTGACAGTTTGGATGGGAGATGATGTGAAAAGGGAAGATGTCCTCGTCACACATTGACAAAAATGTGCTATCATGAAACACAAATACAAACATCACAGAAAATTCCTTTTCTTTTTTTAGGATACAGGCTAAAGGCTGCCCTCTACTGGCTAACTGCATTCCCGCACTTGATTCAACATCTCGGATTAAAAAAAAAGATAATTCCACTAAATAAATCGATGTTGCTTTACTTTTTCTATTTATTTACGATTACGAAACTTATTTCAGTTAAATATTCTTTAGCTTTCCTAAAGAAACGGAATTATTTTCTTACCATTTTGTTTGCATATCAACAATAAAAGAATATTTAAGAGCACAAGAATTGAGCACGTGGCCCAAATGTTTGCTGGACTATCTGCAGAGACCGGCTAAGCTAGGCTAGGCTAGGTTATGCTAGGCTAGGCTAAGGGGCGAATTAAGAAGGAGAAAGACTTACCTGCCAAGGCTTTGATGCGCGAGCGCTCAAAGAGCCTGGCCGAGCTGTTTTCGTTGTCCCTGTCGTCGGCGTCCCAGCGGTTGTTGACGCCCTCGCTGTTGTACTGCTGCTGGATCTCCATGTGCTCCAACTCGCCCGCTACCGACGTCATGGTCGCCGGCGGATGGCCAAGTGGCCGGCTGCCCGACTGGCCGAGTCCCTTTTCTCAGCGGACGCTGCAAAAGAAAACGGGCAATCCGTCAAGCACCAGCCCGTGGATAAAAAGACCGACCGTTGCACATCAACCGTCATCCATGGCACACAACTTGGAGAACTAGTCCACCGACAAATAACAAACGATAAATACGTCAATTGTCCCGACGTACACATTCTTTGAGAAACACCAAATATGTGACAAATCTTTATCCATTTGAATTCATATGACCAACACTAATATAGGCGTAGCGTAGTGACACGAGAGCGCCCCCGTTTGGTCGAGCCCTGCTACTCTACATGAAAGCAAACGTTTGCTGTTGTCAAGCTCCATCCAAATCTGATCTTTTCTATGGATTGTGAACGCTTGTCCTTTTCACGGCATCATTGGTTGTCGTTACCCGGGTAACCAACGGCGGCTAACGTTAACCAATGCGGCAGATCTTCCCAGCAGATGATCCGAGAACGAATTCATTTGGTCTCCCACGCGATGGGGTCCGGCGTCACGCCGTCGCCATGGCGACCAACACCGTCAAAGCGCCCACGCCGCTCCGCCAGCGGGCGACACGCCGAGCCAACACTCCTCATCGAGGATGGCTAAAATAAGAAACCGAAGCAGAAATATATAAAGAAGGCCTGTTCGACAGGGTGCTTGCTTCTTGCTGAATGCTGCCTTTAAGGGGGGCGTGGCCCACCAACTAAAAAATGGTGGATGGATTCATCATTTGTTTGTTGTTGGGTCATCCAATTGAAAATCCTTGGATTAGAAACCTTTCAACCCAAAAATACATTCGAGTATAACGTACGTCGGTTACGTCCAAGGTTGGTTGCTTGTCATTCCTCCCCCCCTGAAAAACAAAAATGGATGGTTCATGACGGGAAATGAGCGAGTTGGCGTCGGGCCAGGAGACGCAGCGTAGCCATGAGTAGGCGCAATAATAGAATGTTTCAAAAAATGCTTCAGTCAAATGAGTCGAGTGCGTTAAGAGCCGCCGGGAATCGTTATCAGCAGCTGGTAATGTAACAATTAAGCAGGGCTGGCTAACGGCTAATCGGCTAATGGCACTCGCTAGCAAAGCGTCCCGTCTAATCTGGCTCATCTTTCCCGCCGCGGCACCCTTCCTGCGTGCGTGCGTGGGAGGCCCTTTCTGGCTAAAAGCACGAAGCCGCCCCTCCCGCCCGGCCGGCCGCCATCCGTTTAAGGGGAGAAAGCAGAGCGCTAATGCAGTTAGCCGTCGCTACGGCCACGTCGATCGATGTATCGACGGAGGCTAAAAGCGCCGTGGCGAGGGGCCTTTGACGGGAAAACACGCAGACGGCGTTACGGCTCGGCCCACAGACTTTTAATGGGCCACTCCAACCATCCGTCGGAACAAAATGGACAAAAGGAGCGAGGAGGAGGCTGCCGCTCGCTCATCTATTTTTCAGAAGGCTTCCATTAAAAGCTCGTCTGGCGACAGCGTTATTCACGCGCCGTCAAATTCTCGCCAAACAATGGCGCGATACGGAGAAGGGCGCTCATTGGACGTCCGATATTCCACCACACCCGTTGAAAAAGTGTTCTTCCTCTGGCCAAAACGCACCGTCCCAATGACGTTCGCTCGGTTTGAAAGTGGGAGGATCTATTGACACATTCTCTTTTTGGATCAATCTATGTGCCATAGCCGTTCTATGCAATGGAAAAAGATCATTTGGCAGGACATTGAGACATTAGCCCCCCCACACACTCCCACCCCAAAAGGCCTCCAGTCAAGCTGCCCCTTTCGGGAAGCTTCTTTCCTTCTCTCTCTCTCTCGTTTTCTCTCAAACGTGGTTCCCAAACTCCGGCGGAAATGGGAGGAGGCTTCTGGGACGGCGCCAGGGAGGGGGGAGGCCGGCCAGCGTGGAACATGGCGAGCGAGCGGGCGGGCGGGCGAGTGAGAGAGCGAGCCAGCGAGCGGTGGGAGGAGAAGAGAAAGTGAAAAGAAAAAAAAAAGACTTCCTTCCAGCCTCTCCTTTTTTTGCGCAACATCGTGCCTGACGTCAGCCGGACATTTGGCAGATTTAACGACAAACCCTAACCCTCCCACAAAAAGCCGGAGGCGGCGGCGGCGGCTTTGGGTCTGAAAATACACCTCGACGGCCGTCCAGAAGGCAGGGCCGACGAGGCGTCCCCTTCCTTCGGCGTCACGTCTAATCGTCATCACTTACTCGCTGATCCGCCTCGAGGGGAAAAGGAAAAAAAAGAGAGAGAACTGGCGCGGGGATCAAACGCATTCCTTAACGGTGCAGGTGCACAAGTAGCGACGAAGCACCTGCCGGCTGGCCGGCCGGCCGGCCTCTGGCGTGCGCTCAATTTCACACAAACGACCAATATTTTTGGAACGTATCGGAAAAAGTGGGAAGGCCAGTTGTCCCAAACCTATTGTCTGAAAAATAACACGCCAGATCCAAACCGTATCTCGCCATCGATTGGACATCCCGACGATTGGACGCCACATGACGTCTAGCCTGGCCCGAGGGGGAGTACATATTCCGATTTTTTTTCCGTACTTTGTAATGCTCAAAAGTCGATTCCCCAAAAGGAAGGAGTGGCAGTCCTTTTGGCAGGCAGCTGTCCGTCCGTGAAGAGCCAATGGGACGTGGAGCGCCGTCGGCGGGCGTTCAAGGACGCGCATTCCCTTCCCCCCGGCGTCCTCCTATTTCCCAAGTGTGACGGGCGCTGGCGAAAAGCTCCTAAAGGGCAGCGCGGCGTCGGATGTCAGCTTCCCGAGCGAGCCCCCACGGACAATCTAAGCGGCGCTGTGGTCCTTTCCACCCTCTTCCACATCCGCTCTTTTGCTCACCGGCATGAGTTGGGGCATCGGGAGGCGGGGCTTAACACTCCCCCACAAAGCTATCCCATCTTTTTTCGGCTCGGCCTCTCCTTACGAGAAACACGCTAGCTTAGCGGCATCCTAAAGTTAGCTCAAAGTGGGAAGGCCGGATTTGAAGCCAGTCAAAAAGGCGACACACAAAAGGAGTCTTCTACTTTTTTTGTCCTTAGCCACGATTTGACGGATCTAGAATCTTTCAAAGCCAAAGCACAACTATTCTCACAAACACGGATGGGAAATGGCTGACAAAATGGCGGGCAGGCACCTAGATCGACCGGGCCAATTCAAAAGTGCGTGGCTTTTCGGTGGTGGGGCGGGGCGGGGCAGGAGGAGGCGGGGCAGGCGGCAGCCGGCCCGTAATGGCCGACTTCCTGCCGGACACCTCACGCGCACACGCTGGGAAACGTGCTTTCATAATGATGTGGAAACTACGGCGGGATCCGTCTTTCCTCCCACGTGCATTCCGACCCCCCGTCCTGGCCGCGTACCACTCTGTCAAACACCCACCCACCCACGCCATTCCCGCCCACGCGATATGGCCCACCCACCCGCAGCGCTCGGTTCACGTCAGCTACTCCAATAAAAGCTTTTTACAGTCGTATTTTTCACATGCGCAAGGAGATGCGGATTTCTGCTAGGTGCTCTGTTCTCTGGTTTCCGTCGGTGCCAACGAGCTAGCGCCACGCTAGGCAAACTTGTGACATCACAAGCAGAATTGCTGAATAGAGCGGGCGCTCCCTGATGCTTGGTTTGGGGCGGAGTAACGCCCCAATGCTATAGACAGCCAGATTTGTTTTCTCCATTCATTTCATTTCTGTAAATGGTCACCGTGACACAACAACAGAGTCTTTTTAAAGCCATATCAAGACTCTAAGCGGTAGGGATGCAAAGCCTAGGTACAGATTGTCCCACCCTCAGTGGACGACCGCTCCCACTCTCTCCATCGCCGGTGGCGCAACATGGCGACGCCTCACCTCGCTCCGGATGTCCAACAAGTCGCCAAATGTTTGCCAGTGGCCGATGGGGGAGGGGGGTCCCAGATCGGGGGGTGTAGGTGGGGAGAAGATAAGCGGAGAATGCGGAAGAAGGAGCATAAAAAAAAAGTTAGCCTTTTGAGCGGCACCCGCTCTGGAAAGAAAACCAACGGAAAGGGCGGAGGAGGCGGCGACCCGTCGAGCGAACCGGCGACAGACCGCAGCGCGGCGGTGGCTCCGTTCCGATCCCGTTACATAACAGAAGCGCCTCTGGACCGGGGAGCTGCACCAAACAAGGAGGGGGGGAGGGGGGCTCGGTGGGTGGGGGGCGGCGTCGAACTAGCTTCCACCGTGGAACGACTAGAAAACGAGGAGAAAATGACACTCTTGCTGACCACAAACACCTTCATGCCAACGCAAGGTCACACATCAGGCTCCAGCGCGTTCACACAAACACACAGGACCACGCCTGCACCACCATCTTCATCATAACCACCACCTCCTCCTCATCATCATCACGGCAGTTAAAAACAACAACATCCTCCACTTGATGGAGGGCGGAATAAAAAAGATGCTGTGGCGCACTAAAGCTGAAAGGCGCAGACACACACGCGCACACACACACACACACACACACACGTACACCCACTGAAGTTGAAGTAGACCACGGACGGAGGGTGGGGCCTCCCTCTCGGACACTGGTGCGGGCAAAACTGGTCCCCTTTGGGCCTCGCTCGGCGTTAGCTTATGCGGACAAAACGACGACGACGCCGCTGTTTTACGGCTAGAACCACGCGAAGCAAGAGGAGAAAGAGCGCGAAGGGTAGAACAAACATTTGCCTCGGCTTCGGGACTCACCTCGAACTGCTGGCGGCTGTGCTGGCTTGGTTGTCGTAGCGCGACCGGGCCAGTGGTGCTCTGCCTTTCCTTGCCTTGCCTTGCCGTGGCGTGCCTTGCCTGTGCTGCCGAAAACAATGCAGAAGCTCCGAGCTTCCTCCTCCTCCTCCTCCTCCTCCTCTTCCTCAGCGCGGAGGACCAGACTGCAGAGTGGAGAGCGTTCGCTTTCAACGCCGTACAGCACCGACGGGCGGCTAAACAGTCCAATTTGAAATCAAAACCACGAAAAAAAACGGCCACGCGAGTCTTCCAAAAATGACGTCACTTGGAAGGCTACTGAGACAGCCCACGATAGACAATGAAGTTAATAAGACCCAATTTCAGAAGTTTTCATCGAAAATATTATCCCGAAAGCCACTCGTTGTCGTTTTTCTTTCTCCCTCAAAGGACCCCGATCTGTCATTCAGTTTGTTTTCCGCGTCGGCCTCCTCCAACACACCTGAATCTAATCATCAGGGTGGTGATTAGGCATCTGGAGAGATGCCTGACTAGTTGCTTCAAGTGTGGGAGACGGAAAACAGACCTGAATAGAGGCCTTCGAGGACCCGAGTTAATGACCCTACCTAAAAGGAATATTTTTTTTCTCATCTGAACCGTCAAATCATCTTCGAAAGGGACGGAAACTACGGATAACTTGGTTGTTTCCGCCCGCATGGGCAGTGAGCAACTGTAAAACAAGCGCTCCCACACTTTAAATCAGTGAGAGGCAGCAGAGGGAGGGGTGGGTGAAAAAAAGGGGGGCTGCAGAGATTGCGTGTGGAGCGAGAGCCTGATGGTGGAAAGCAGAAATGTAGACGCGCGTGCGTGCGTACGGACGCGCGCGGGGTTGCCTTGGCAACGGGTTATGCTGCCGCAAACTCTCAACTCTTGTCTCCGAGTTGAAAGGTCGCTGACAATTTGGCAAATGCACAAGAGAAGACAGCCAGAGAGGACACACTTTGTAATCACATACAAACGACACAGCAATGACTAAACAATCACATATAGCTATAAAATGCCTTCATGGAGAAATTGCCTATAGATGCTAATGCTACGCTCACTTCCGATTGTTTTTGTGTCGTTTTCAAAGGAACATTCCACCATTCCCCAACGGCAGCGCAAAACTTATTTCACTTTAAAGTTACAACTTTCTGGCCCGGAATGTTACCGGGCAACCCACGCCGACCCCCAAACGCTCGCTAAGGTGCGGGCGGCCGTGCGGCAAAGCGGCCCCAGAGTTTTTCAGTGTTGGTTTCCATGGCGACGTCTCCGGGATGCCAAATCGCAAGACGGCGAGGAGAAGGTCGGGGTCGCACATTTTGGATTCTTTCCATTCGGTCGCCAACATCGGTCCTTGGACGACAACAACAAAAAGTCACACTCATTTCCAACGGCAAAACATTTCTAAATGGACCCTGCCCTCTATTTCCCCCCAGAAATCAAGCTGGAGAAAAGTTGCATCCAAAAGGAAGTCCTGCAAGGCCTGCGGAGGATCACACAAAGGAAATGATCCAATGCGCCCAGATCCAACATTGGTATACCAGAGCGCTCACTTGTTTTTTTTTGGACCAGACTACGACATACGAGGACTGACTATTTCAAACATGAGCCCATGCAACTTTTGTGTGGAAAAGGGAAAGAGGCGTGGAGCTGAAGATTGTCACTCCCTGAACTTTATTTAGCACCTCCACACGAAGAAGACAAACGCAGCTTAGCCTTTTCGGGATAACGCTAACGCTTGGCTTGCTTTCACCGTGAAAATGACAGCCTGAACACAAAAGGCGGCATTGAGTGGCCTCATGCGCAATGAGCACTTGGTCGAACTTGAAATCAGGTGACCCTCCCCGCCCAAAAAAACGTCCGTCAATCAGTAGCGCGTCTGGAAGTCGCTCAACTCCAAGGCCGCCAGGGTCCGCTGGTTACTAAACGAGGTCTTGGTGATGCGACTGCCCGGGCTGCCCACCTTGCTAAGCCACGCCTTCCTAAACACATACACACAGCAGATGATAACAAAAATAAAAAAAGAAAGCCACATACTAATACACATCAGCAACATAAGGCCTAAATATAGGGAGAGCGAGCGCGCCGAATGGCTCCGGTTTACGGGAAGTCAGGCAAAATCCCCCTACGTCCGTCACGCTAGCCACATGTGGAGACGCGCGCACGCAGATTATGGGAGATTTGTCGGGATCGGGGTCACGTCGGAATAACGGCGGCGCCCGGGGGCCGTTAGCTAGCGCTAGCCGCTGGCCTACTTTCTCTTGCCGTTGGCGCACGCGCCGCCACGGGTCAGCTTCGTCGACAGCTGGCCATAAACGCGAGCTAGCGTCCGGCCTTTTCATCTGGCGCTGTTCGGCGTGTTACAACGACACAGTAGGCCACACAAAAAGCAGAATTGCCGGAATAAAGTCTATTCCTGGGACACTTGACGTCATGTGACGGGGAAAAAAGGGGTAACGTCAGGTCCACTTTTAGCGTGTTATCTGGAAAATGATTTGAACAGCGCATTAAGTGGACAGATTTAGCGGTGAATGATTAGAATAATCGTTTCAAACGAGAGAACCCAGGCACAATTTCCACCAACGGTTGGTGGAAATTGTGCATCGGTTGTCTCCTCGCACTATGTGGAGTGAGAGTGACGTAACCGAGCCAGAGCGAGGGGATGGCGTACTACTCAATAGCGCTCTCTGGCGGCGGCGAGGCGCAAGCGCGGCCGGCTAGCATATGACGTTCGCACTACTACTCACATTTGCTCGACGGCGTCGGGTGGTCCCTGCATCTGTCCCAGCACCGTCCCACCGCGGGTGTTCTTGACCCAGCCGACCAGGCGGAGGCGCGCCGCCTCCTTCTCCGTGTACTGCGGAGCAAGCCAGCCACGGGTGACCCTTGACACTTGGCTGGCAAAAGGTCAAGCATTCGACCGGGCGCCGGGCCCGTGACGTCAACTCACCATCCGGAAGCAGACACCTGAAACGAGGGCAGTGGTTGATGGGAAATGTCGGCAACATCAACAACGACTAGAACTAAACTATGGATGGCCTGAATCGCTATATACGGCAGACACACACATCAGGACCAAAAAGGACACCAACAGAAAGACGGCACTTCCCAAAATAGAAAGACTGACACACACGTGTGTTTACAGACAGACTGTGAAGGAAGCGTTTGCAATGGCATTTTTTCCCCAACCTTGAACATGTCCAAAGACCTCAAAGTCGACGGCCAGCAGTTGACCATCCGTTGACATTTCCACAGGAAATGGAATCCTCCAAAATGAGCCCACTCGAGCGGCACGGAGAGAAAGTCAAGAGGTCGCCTGAAGCCTTCGCTGGCACTCCCGTGTGTGACGTGACAGCGCCCCCTAGCGCTACACCAGACTTGGTGATGACGTCAAAGTTGGAGCTCAGTCAAAAATTGTAGACTTCAAGTTTGACGCGATGGGGCCACAAATGATGCATTCAAGGGATGCCCTTTGTGTAGTTTCTTCATTTTGCCGCTAGACGGCAGCACGTCCTCACTGAAGCCGACTGCCTTGCCTACCAATCAAAAGGCCCTTCCCATCATCATCGTCATCAGCAGCAGCAGCATCATCGTCAACACCATCATCATCATGTGATGACGGGGATAGATGTCCAATCATGTTGTTGATTTCTCCTTTTAACGTGTGTGTGTGTGTGTGTGTGTGTGTGTGTGTGTGTGTGTGTGTGTGTGTGTGTGTGTCAGCCAATGAAGGAACGTCCAATGGGTTGGACGTCTATCACCGTCAGTGGCACCTGATGATAATGGGGATAAACAAATATATAGACTAAATAATTTAGAAAAGGGAAATAAGCCATGTGTGGATTTGTCTGGTGAGGAAAAAAATCCCGTTTTTTTCAAATGTAAAGAAAGAGTAAAAGCCCAAAGCTAAAGTGCTACGAGCGCATTGACATGAATGGAAACAAACAGCCGTCCCATCCATTTGAAGCCGGAAGGAGTGGCAGCGAATAGTGGCTGGATTGAACGTTTTCAGACAATAAATAAACAAACCACGCGCAGGTCAACATAGTACGTGTGTGTGTGTGTGTGTGTGGGGTGACATTACTAAAAGGACTTGACATGTTACACAGCAGTGGAAGCTTTGCGCCCTGCGGCAACACACATCCACGTGCACACGCGCCAGCACCCCCAGCTCTTCCTCCCTTCCTCCCGCGCACACACACACAACATACACACGACGACACACACACACACACATTCCCGTACACACACACACACACTGGCCCTCCACTTTGCTTTGCATCCACAAGCATGACGAGACCTCTGGGACTACTTAAACGCACACACACACACACACACACACACAGATGCAGCAACCCCCATCCAGCCAAACTGTATCTTCCCTTGACGTTGCTGCGTAACCGTGTGTGTGTGTGTGTGTGCGTCAGCGTCAGCGTGGGTGTGTGTGCAGCAGAAAGAACACTGCGACCTAAAAACTCAGCTCACTGAGAGCGACTGCACGCTGAACAGAAGGCTCAACCAAGTGTAAATGCACACACACACACACACACACACACAGCTGAGCACACACACACACACACGGTAATACACACGTAAACACGTCAAGCACATGTGTAGGCGTTCACACTCAATTATAGAGGATGTTGCCGTAAAAATGCGAATGTTTCCGAGACACGAGAACCGGGCCTCTAGACCGACGACTCTTGGGAGAATGGGGACAAAATGATGGCAATTTGGCCAAGAAACTTGATAAAGTTTTGCGGGGCCCCCTCACTACCCACTGTCCCCCCCCTCAGGCCGCCGTGGGTCAAAAGCAGGAAGCAGATGGAGAATAAGAAGCCCCTCCCCCCGTTCCTTAAAGGCCACACACAGACGCCTTTTCATTTGCGTCCCGTCACCACGCTCTGGTGGTGTATAGGTTCACTCGCCTGACTCGGGTACGGGCAGACGCGGGCTCCATTTCCCCCAACTGGCAACATGATTGGGGGTGCGGAGAGTTTGTCTAGCTGTGTGCCCTATACGGCTGACTGGCGACCAGTCTAAGATGTCGTCGGCCTTTGGCCCAAAGACAGCTGGATTAGATCAATCAATCAATGAATGAATCTTTCGATCCCACTGATCACATTTTGATTGGACAAGGCTCCAACCAGTGGATCCTAGACCAAGTCCAGTAACCCCCCCTCCCACATCAGAAAATTGACAGTGGCTCACCTTGTTCTCTCATCGAAGCGGGAAATGATGACCTGGCCCGGTTTTGGGGGCTGCCACGGCGCTCTTGCTCCTTTCCTTCTTAGCGGTTAGCGGGCGTGGAGGTGGTGGGCGTGGAGGTGGCGGGCGTGGAGGGACCGGCCTTCGCTGAACTCTGCGTGAACCGTCACTTGAACCTTGCGTGAACTTGACTATAGGGACCCATTAATCCACTTTGGATTAAAAGTGGACGGTGGGCCGCGAGGAAGGAAGGCGGGCCTTGCCGTGGCGTTGCCGTGGCGTTGCCGTGGCGTTGCCGTGGCGTCATGCTTGGGAAAAGGGGCTCCCGTCGTCCCTGCCGGCCTCCCGCTCTTGTCATTCTTTCCTTCCTGCCGCACAACACAAAACAAGTGGTTAGTGAGCACAAGTTTGCTAAATGGACCTATTTTGTTCCCTTTGAATATCTGCTCATTGACCTGTAGCTTTATTTGTCGCTGTCTTGAAGGCATTTCTAGACCATTTTGGGACACTTGCGTGCAGCTATTTGGCTTTTGATTTTGGGGCCTTTCCCAGTCAGCGGGTACTTTTGATTTGGGGTGACTTCGGGAGGGACCTCAATTTGCTCATCAATGATGGCCGCCGATGGAGAAAGCACCGGACTTGACTTGAAATTGTTTATTGATCCGGTACTTCTTCCAAGCTATCAGCTAGCATAACCTTGAGCGATGCTCTTTATGTGCCATAATGTTTCTTTTTCTTGGAGGGGGGGGATTTTGTTGTGTTTTTTAGATGAGCGGGTCACTAACGACCGTATTACTACTCAGCTGGCTTAAGTACTTCCTCCTTCTTTCACAATAAGAGCCAGTCATTTCATTCATAAGCCGTCAAAGCGCACTTCCATCAATGTAGGTCAGTGTGTGAGCACTCGCCCGCCCCCCCCCCCCCCCCCCCCAGCCCGTGTGCGCAAGGGGGAGGGGGAGTTGCCGGGGGACCCCGGAGGAGTTTGGATGGGCGTCGGCTAAACATCCCCGAATGAATCCAGCCAATGTTTTGATTTGTAACGGACGCTTGTGCCCTCGTGCAACCTGACGTCGCCCCCCAACTCCCGTGCGCAACGTGCCCGTGACGCTTCCCCACGTACGCGAGAAAAACCCGACGGGGGGGTGGTACGTCGGGGCGGGGCCTCGCCCGGCCTGGGGGTCGTAGGAAGTGGGCGGAGTCGGGGCGCAGCCTAGACCGGCATGGGGGGTTTTGGCGTCCAGTTCTATTATTAGCGCTAAACTCTAGGTGACCCCCGAGCGGGCGACGAGTCACTTTGACCTTTTTTTCGGCGCCAAAATAACGTGGTCACGCTCGGAGAAGCGCCGACGGGCCCCGAGACGCTGATGCGAGCCGACGCGCCGGGAAGGGAGTCCCGCCGTAAACATTTCATGGGTGTTACGCTTTGCGAGCACTCCACCAACAGGGGGCGGGGCAAGGCGGTGCAAGGCGGTGCAAGGCGGTGCAAGGCGGTGCAAGGCGGGGATAGCTTGTTCGCCGTTGGGCCGTCTCGGGGTCACGCTTCCATTTTGGGAGCCGTCGGGTGAGATTTTTGCCAACTTTGTCCTGGAGAATCCTGGGAAATAGGCCAAGAGATGGCTAGACTGCCTACATCTTTTCGGCCATTTTGCTGGGTCTCCTCGTAAAAGACACGCCTACCAAATATCATGTGAATAGGAGAAAATAGTTATGGGGGATCCATTTCCAAAACATTCCTTTCCAGTCTTTTCACAAAGGTGGCGTCTTGAGTAGAAGACTTTTAGACTTTTTGCTGGCTGCTCCTCATGATAGCCACCAAACGTGGCTAGAAGAAAATGGCTTTTGGGGCCTGATTAAAAAATGTAAAAACTCTTGTAGCCGCTTGTAGTCTTTGGGTAGCTTGAGAGCAAAATGGTGGCCTCGCCATTGGAGTAGAGCTGGAAGGGACTTTTGTTGGATCAACAGGCCTGGCAAATTTGGCTTGACGGTCTGTCAGTCCCGAGTCCATTTGTGCGTGTCTCCAAAACGGCGAGCGTCTCCGGATGAACAGAGCGGAAAAATGTTTCCAGTCAAGGAACTCCCTGGAAATATGGATTTTCTCGCCCCGGTGAATCCTTTGACAGCGAGTCGCCACTCCGCCCACGGAGCGCCGCTTCTTCGGAGGCTGACCCGGAAAGCCCGGACCCCGGGAGGTCGTCGGGGAAGCGGAGGAGGAGGAGGAGACGCTGGCCGTGGCGTCTTCTACGAAATTGGGAACGCGGTTGAGCGAGAAGGCGCCACGCCACCTCCGCGCCCTGCCAGCCTGCCGCTTCCCATCAGCGTTGTGAGAAGGAAAGGCCGCTCAAAACCTCCAAAGGCCTTCCATCCTGTTCGAGGGTCGTCGGGGGAAACGGGCGTACCTGGAGAAAAGCCACAAGGGCACGGGGAGAGGGCAGAATGTGCCGGGGTCGGGGTTTGAACCCACCATCGTAGGATGGCGAGGCGTATTTTAGTACCGTCGCACTTTGGAGTCCATGCCACGTCATTTGATTTGGACTTTGCTGCTTTTGGGTTCCGCGCCAAAGGAGCGAAGCGCCCCCGTTCGATGATGGGGTGCGACGCTGCTGTTTTGGAAACAACAGCTGGTGGAAAAAAGCCAGACTGAGAGCTCCTTTTTTTCTTTTTCTTCTTCTTCTCCTTTCAAGAAACCAGGACGTTTGTCTTACTTCTCTCTTGGTTGGCCTCCTCCACTTTAGAAATCTGCCAATAAATAGAAAAAAAAGGTCATTTGGCCATGAGTCATTAAAGCACCACAACGCACACAATCTGTGAATTGAGCTCACCTAATGATAACTTTTGAATAGATGTTCCGCTAAACTAAAGTTGTTTAGTTTTGCCAGGACTCCAATAAACAATCGTGACCAAGCGCAATGGGATATTTATCACCCAACACTAATGGTGTGACATCTAAAAAAAAGTTGCCAAAAGGTACCGATTGATTTGTTGATAACTGTGAACAACAAAGCTTCATTGGCGGCTCGCATCCACTTAGACAGAAACACCATCTGTCACACACCCACACAGATTTAATATACTAACCTGTACGCCTGCATTTTGTGTGTGTGTGTGTGTGTGTGTGTGTGTGTGTGTGTGTGTGTGTGTGTGTGTGTGTACGTAATCTGGATTTGAACACTGTTGTCATACACAATGCCCATCCAGTGCAAACAAACAGGACTCACCGACAAACGTGCGCAAATTGCTGAAACGGGAAAACCATGGGTCGGACGTGACTACGTATATTATCTCATAGTAATATTAAGAATATGGCTAGATTATTACCGCTGATCCGCCGTGTCATATTAAACCATGTCAAAGTGCTATTGACGTCGCCCGGGCTTGATTCTAACTGATATTGTTGGACGTCCATCGCCGTCCCTGGCACGGCGAGATGAACGCATTCCTTAATTGTACCGAAGGTTGTTTTTGCAATCAGTGGCTGCCAATGACTTCATATTTTGGTCCATTTTAAAAGCGGAGTTCAAAATGGGAGTGCTGTAACAGACGCTGCCAACAGGGGGCGACCACTTGCCAGCGTCAACGAGGGAGGGGTCCGCGTTTGTACGTAAGTGTGTGTGAGGGTGTGTGTGAGAGAGGGGGAGAGAGAGAGAGAGAGAGAGAGAGAGAGAGAGAGAGAGAGAGAGAGAGAGAGAGAGAGAGAGAGAGAGAGAGCCTAGATCGGCCCAACTCAAGCCCCCTCCCTCCCTCCCTCCTTCCCACTCACTCACCCATCCACCCAAACACACGCATGAACGCACAGGCTACGTGCACGTAGGCGCGCACGCACGCGCAGTGTTTGCCCACATGATGATTGCGCTTGAGAAAACAAAGCCATCCGACGAGAACGCGCCTTACCTCACGCACGAGCGCCGAGTACGCGGACGAGGCGCCCCTGGAGGTCGTCACGCGTGTCGGACTTTTTCGGGAAAGACGAGAAGAAGAAGACCTAAAAAAAAATAGAAGTTGTTATTGTTGTTGTTGTTGTTGTACGGGCTCCTCCTTAATTACTAATTTCTCCCGTGCACGAGCGCGCGCTCGCTCACTCGCTCGCCCTCTCTCTTTCTCTCTCCTCTTCGCTCTTTCTCTCTTTCTCTCCCCCTCACCCCTTCTCTCTCCCATCCTCTTTCGCTGTCACTCAGTAGTTTCCCGCCAGGACCAGACAGGACGGGACGGGACGGGACAGGACGGGTCGGCAGTGGCAAACAGGAGGGGACTTTTCTTCCCGTGGTTACGGTTTGTCCGTAAAAGTGGGCTCGCTGCGAACTTTTTCCTTTTTTTTTTTTTTTTTTTTTTTTTCTTCCACCCCTCTGCTCCTCCTCTACCTTCCGTCTGGGGGTGGGGGGTCGCCGGCAATGGAGGACGCTAAGGAGCCGGTGAGATGTTCGTCGTCGTTCAGCATCAAAAGCCTGCTGCTGCCGTCCAAGTGCGAGACTCGAGCCGAGCCTTTCGCCACCGGGACGCCAGTGCTCGAACCTCTTTCCCCGGGCTCGGACGCCGAGAGATCGCCGGCGGCGACGGCCGGGGAGCCGGACAGGGCACCCCGGAGGGAGGAGGGAGTTAAGGCCGAAGAGGATGGATCGGCGTTGGCGGCAGGGACATTGGCAGAAGACGCCGGTGCCGGATCCGGCCCCGCGGCCGTCTCCGGCTCTGGCAAAAGCGGCAAATACGACAAGCCCCCCTTCTCGTACAACGCCCTGATCATGATGGCCATCCGGCAAAGCCCCGAGAAGCGTCTGACGTTGAACGGCATCTACGAGTTCATCATGAAGAACTTCCCCTTCTACCGCGAGCACAAGCAGGGCTGGCAGAACTCCATCCGTCACAATCTCAGCCTCAACAAGTGCTTCGTCAAAGTGCCGCGACACTACGACGACCCGGGCAAGGGAAATTACTGGATGCTGGACCCCAGCAGCGACGACGTCTTCATCGGCGGCACCACGGGAAAGCTGCGCCGACGCTCGGCCACCTCGCGGGGGAAGCTGGCCGTCAAGCGGGGCCTGCGCTTCGCTCCCCTCGGCGGCCTGGCCGTCAACGAGCGCAACCCGGGGAACCCTCTCTATTGGCAGATCTCGCCCTTTCTCTCCCTGCACCACCACCACCATCACGCGCACGCCCACGCACACGCACACGCACACGCGCACGCCCACGCCCACGCGCACCCGCACTACAACGGCTCCTCGCCGGCTTTCCTCAACCAGGCGGCGGCCGGCTACGGATCGCTTCTGCCCGGCGTGGAGCAGCTCGCCAACGGGGACCTATGCCGCAACGGAGGAGGAGCCGGAAGCGGAAGCGGAAGCGCGCTCGGACTCTCGAACTCGTACGGCGTCGGCGCGTCGCTGCTGTCGGCGGCCCCGAGTTACTTTGTGTCGGGCAGCCAGCCGCCTCCCCCGCCGGTGTCGGTGCCACCGCCGCCACCGCCGGGCCCCGCTGGAGGTCCACCGCCGCCGCCGACGGCCTCGCACTTGCAGCAGGCCACCGGCGGCTACGGGGGACTCTCTAGCCCCGGCAATGGCGGTGGCGGTGGCGGCGGCGGCGGCAGCCCCCCACATTCGCACTCGCACTCGCATTTGCACTCGCACCCGCTCCCGCACTCGCTGCTTTCGGACTCGCTGAGGAGTGGCTCGGTGGCGGCCTTCTCGCAGTCGGCTGCCGCGGCGGCGGCAGCAGCGGCGGCGGCGGCGGCGGCCTTCCCTGGCGTACTGGGCCACCACAAGAGGGTAGCCCCCAGCGCCTTCCTGAACTGAACCAGAAAATCACCCTCCCCTTTTCCCATCTATCCATCTATCGATATATTTTTTTCTTTTTTTTTTTTTTTTGTCGTTGCCCCCGTCACCCACAGAAAAGAAATTCTATAAATCTCTATTTAAAATGGCGGAAGTCGCTCGCCGATTTCTTTTTGCTGAGCTAAAAGGGACAAAAATCGCGTCGCCCAAGGCGATCGAAAAGTATATTTATATCCACTTGCTTGTTATTTATGAGACGCTCTTTTTGTATTTATTGTATTTAAAAAGTGTAGGACGACGCGGCCTCCTCCTCCGAGCGAGCGAGTGAACGAGTGAACAAACTCTTATTTATTCATGTTGTCATGTCATGTCAGGAGCGGCAGACAATCGACTTTTTCGGCAGGAATGAGCCACGACGATATTTGGACGAACCCCACACGCCCGACGACTCGTAAACAAGCCTTAATTCATTTAATTTAATGTGCGAAGACAAATTAGGGATGCAAAACAATCTTGACCGTTTTTTTAAATGCTCAGGTCGTCACGCCTCCAATCATTTTTTCACGGAATTCAAAAGAACTTTAAAACTCATCACGTGTCTGTGAGTGTGTGTGTGTGCGTGTAAGATGATCGCATAAAACGCGTTGTCTTATACTCGTGTGTGTGTGTGTGTGTGTGTGTGTGTGTGTGTGAGTGAGCGTGTTCATCGAGGGCAGCTGTACAAATACAAATATAAAAAAATATATAAATGAATATATATAGATATATAGATAGATATAGATAGATAAATTATTATGGACTATTAACACCGTTGGTGGTGATAGACGTCCAATCTATTTGCACTGGGAGGGTGGCAGCCAATCAACAAATCCGTAACTAGAGTGACAAATTCACGGATGCGTTTTTTTTCATTGTCGATTTATGCTCGAGAATTGTTGATAGGATGTATTTCATTGTCAATGGCACTGAAAGACTTGATCACTTTTTTTTCTTTTCTAACTGGGAATCACACACACACTTACATACACTTACATATACACACACACACACACACACACACACACATACACAAGTGGACCTCCTCTGACCCAAGATGGCCGCGTTGCCACGGAAACGTCACACCGCCGGCACAACTTGTGCTACTTTAAAGGATATTTTTTTTGTTCGTGTTTTGTTGGCGATTTTGGTTGCATTGTGTTCAGTTTGTTGTTGTTTGTATTCCAAAATGTGCATTGACGACAAATGTCTTGATTTTTCTTCTCCCACTGGAACTGCTGTTCAAGTAGATTTGCTTTCTTTTTCACGAAAAATAACACGAGAGAGATGGCGATATTAGAGGTGATTTGACAGAAATAATCAATCAAAAGGAACACCGGGACTTTAAAATAGGAACAAGAAGAAAAATAATGATTGGGGATTTTGCTTTGCAAATATTTCACTCGAATTTATCACGACTTAAAAAACGGAATTGTGTGTTGACGAAAGTTTGACGTCAGATATCAATAGAGAAAATGTTGGATCGATTAAAAGCGAACACAACTTGGTCACAGCTTTCGGTTTTAGTTTTTTTTTTTTTTCACTGTTATTTTCTTGCCACTTTCTTTTTTTTGTGGTTAGTTGACTCTGTATGTGACGTCTCGTTTGTTTCTCTCTTTGTTTTTCCTGCGCCGGACAAACGCAACTTGATTAAAAAGGAGAATAAAATCATCCATTTCATGTGTGAATTTTCTCTTTTTTTTACTTATTATTTTGGAAGCTGAAACGTGATTTAGGAAATACATTTAGGAGGCCTTGCGTGGGTCACAATTGCACAATAACATTTCTTTTAACACACTGTAAACACGAAATTTAAAATATAATATTTACACAATAATTATTTTTAGTTTCCTCATTATTTTAAGCCTAAAACACAATTAAACTCGATTAGATTCAGCCTTTTTTTGCAATAAAAGTAGCAGGAATATTGAGCTCGGTGAACTCGAACGACATTTGACAGTTCAAATCTTTGGGATTAAAGTGTGTGTGTGTGTGTGTGTGTGTGTGTGTGTGTGTGTGTGTGTTTGTACAGTAGAGATCAAATCAAATCATTCAACAATATTTGGGCAACATTAAAAAGAAACAATAAATCATTTTGAACGTCAAACATTCTCCTTAAATATATATCATTTTGGGCGGTTGCAAATATATAATTACGTTTTGATTTTTTATATTAAATTGATTTGTTAAAGCAAGCTTTTTTTATTTTTATATCTGTCAAACTCTCAATGATATTTTTGCTTTCATTTAACACCTCAATCAAAGTAGCATTTGATTCCAATTTCAATCATTTTAAAACTGACATAAAAAAAATACAATTACATTTGATTCAATTTAAATTCAAATGTGGTTTTTTTTTTTAATGATGAGTATTCCAAATGATAAGAATGATTGTTTTCATCTCCACCATTTGACTTATTGGACGTCACATTGTCAAATGAAATCATCCTGATTTTAAACATGCTGATTTTTAAATGAGCACGTTGTAAGTCATCAAAGAAATCCAAATATGTTAAAAGCAAATATGGGACAATTAGCTTCTAGAAAAACAAATTACTATTTATACATGGCATGTCAAATACCCAAAAGATGGATAAGTGATGACAATAACAAATAATATATGGATAATATATGCTGGAAATTTTTTTGTTGCTATATGGAAACAATTTTAAATAATACATCAAACATATGTGCAGTTGAATGTGTGCTTTCACTGTTTTCTGCTATAAACTAATGCATCTCTACATATTATATATAGATATAGATAGACAATTATATTGTGTTAAGTCCTGAAAAATCATTACAAATTGAAAGCCAGAAAAATTCACGTGATTTTCTTTACATTTGCAAAGAATAATAACTAATAAGATGAATTTGGTCCTATTGCATCGTCTCATAAAAGTAGGCCAAAAAATATGATCAAAAGAGTTGTCAAAGGGATTTAACGTCCTTCCCATTAGCGGCAAATGACCAAAATCTAGAGACACGGTAAAGTGGAGGCACGTTAGCAGACAAATGAACGTGGTGATGCTGTCTTCAAATAAGCCACAAATGCTAAGGTGGCTAATTAGCATGGCTAACAACAAACCAGCTCGCATTGAAAGCGGCACATTTGCGTCCAAACCCTGGCCCTCTTATTACAAATAGTGGCAACAAAAATAATGAACCTTTATATTAATTTAAAAGAACTTATGAATTTAAGTAGCAAGTTAACAATGACTGGACATGATGACTTGAGTACGTACATAGTATACTTTTTGCCAGCTCTGGTCTAAACCGTGAAAAACAATGTTTTTTTTCTCCCCTTCATGCCTTTTTGTAGAAGAAAAAGGTACATTTGCTTGTCAAAAAAGCAACCGACTGGAGTGTGCTTGGACCGCCAACGGCCCGAGGCTAGCTTGCGCTTGAAAAGGGGAGCAACGTTTTGGCAGGCCTCGGATCAGATCGGACCGAAATCCATTTAGGTCAAGGTGGCCGGTCCGGAAAGGCATTTACATTCCGTTGGAGGTGAGCTTCCGCAAAAATTCCCCATTTGAAGAGTTCTGTTGAAAAGGAGCCAAAATGAAATGCCATTGGGTTTGGCTCCTCCCCGTCCCAAAGAATTGGACGCCCGGCTCGGTCCGTGGCCGTCGACGAGTTCAACGCCCGCGTTCCGATATGTATTTTGGATGAACAAGTCCACCTAGCCTAGCTTAGCATCAAAGGTGAAAAATGTGTTGAAGGTGGCGCCGCTCTGCTGGCCTGGCGGTGAGACTTTTTTCCTTTTCTTCCTCACAGGTTTTCCTCCAAATGTCAATGACAAAATTGACAACGTGAAGTCCCCAACGGGTAAAAGGACAGAAGGCCTGGCTGGCGGCAGTCTCCCATTTCCTTTTGGGGAGAGGCGGGGCCGTGGCCCGCCCGAGGTGAAAGGTCAAAGTTGGGCCGCCCTCTGACCTCATTACAAATTGAGCAGGAAGTAGAAGGTGGAGGAGCCCTCCGAGGGGATCCCGGCTACGCTTTTAAGCCCCCGAAGAATCTTCCCGCTCGGCGGGGGCCAAAAGCAGAGCGTCCGGCCGAAAGCGCCCGACCGAAAGCGACGCGCTCAAATCAAAGGCCGCAAAATGGAAGAGCGAGCGCCGGTCGCAAAACGTCCCCGCCTGGCCGCCGTGCCTACGTGAGGGGGGGGGGGGTTTCGCTACCGGCTCATCCCGTGCAAAAGTGTGCCACCGTAACGACAAAATACATTTGAAAAAATGTAACAGTCCAAGTCCAATTTCCTTTCAATGTGATCAATGAGCACACTTCATCAAAATATTAGAAAAGATTTCCCATTGGAGTTTTGCGTGTCGACGCCAAACCAAGCCGACTAAAATACGTCCAATATCATTTGAAAGCAATTGATTTATATAGCGGCGCTATTCTCCATTTTAATGGAGGCTTTTTTTCTCCACATTTTCCCTCTTTTCTCTCTGGCAAATCATTCATTCATTTACGGCCTACCGTACAAAGTGATAAAAGTCCAATGGGTCCCAAACGGGAGGCTCGGAAAGGAAGGAACGATAGACACTTTTGACGTCTAATGATGGGAAGAGTTGAAAAAAAATGTTTTCTTTGCTTTGGTTTTTTTCAATTGTTTTGATGGTTCTTCAATGGAGGGAATTTCATCCTTCTATTATTTATTTTCACTCCAATTTTGTGTCACTTTGCCGTCTAAAACGGGACATGATTTTTTTTCGGGGGGAGGCGGCGTGTGTGTGTCATTGAAAATAGAAAGGCTTTGCACACCAGCGGCGGCGGCGGCGGCGGCGGCGGCGTCACCAAAACACCATTTGCAAAATAGACATATTACATAAGCAAACATTTGGATGGAGGGCCTACAAAATGGACACTTTCTTTCACATCATTCTTTCTTTTGCCAATATTTTCTTGTTTAGCAAAACCGTAATTAAAAAATTAATAATTCGGTGTGGCCTTTCTAAAAAATGATCCTTTCAAAAAAACAAAAAAAAAAGTCTGCCGAGCTCCGAAAGGATTGCAAGGAGTTCACCATGGCTAAGATCAAAGGTTTTGCAAAATAGCCAAAGTGGTGGCACTAATCCTTTTGGATTTCAAACACGCAAGCGGCGAAAAAAAAAAGCTTTAGCCTTTTTACACATCGTGACCTTAAACATCTCAACAGAAAAAAAAGAATACAACATAAAACAAAAGAATCCACTTTGAATGAAAATTGTAACTGCCAATGTTACATTTTCAAATGCTGTCAATTTGTATGAAAATTGATTTTCATATTAGAAGACACTACACCTCATTTCTAAAACATGGCAATAATTCAAGCAAATCATGAAATGCACACATAAATATGACATACGCCATGTCACAAATTAATGTTGGAATGTCGTCCATGTCAATTTGGATATATGTAGTAAAGCATTTATTGAAAACAAATCCGAGATCAAAATGCTGAGATTCAAGTGTTTTTGAAAGAGCAAAAAAATTGAAATAAAAAGTGCTTGATCGCAGCCCCGAAAGCACATTCATTTGATAGAAATGGAATTTCTGCCAGCGTATTTGCGCCTCCGATGGGAAAAGAGAGAAAAAAAAACCAAGGTGGCGCGCCGCCATTTTGTGGCCTTTACGCCTGGGTTTGTTTTCAGGCGGCGCTAATCGCCGCTCGCCTATTTTCAAACAAACAAGGCGGCGAGAGGGAAGTCAAAAAAAAAAAAAAAAGTGCCAGAGTCTATCCTTTGGCAGACGGACGGAACGCTCGCCGTCACGCCGCTCGCCCCGCCCGCCGCCGAAGATCGCGTGCGAACCGCCAACAACGTGGAAGGACCGCGCGGGGAGCGGCGTGACCCGGGTGGGCGGAGCTCGCTGACGACACCCGGCGGGGCGGAGCTCGCCGCCGCCGCCGCACGCTCCCGTCCATCCCGCGGCCCGGCCGGCCTTCCGTGACAACGCTAATAGTCCGGCGCGGCTCGCCGGGTCCGCCGCGATGACGCCGAGCGCCGCCATTTTGGCTCGGACGGAAAGCTTTCCTCTCTTCGCCGCCCCCGCCCCCTGGGAGAACTGGCCTCGTCCTCGGCGGGACGTACTCGAGGTGAGACGGTCCGGTCTCTCGGCGGGGTCAAAGGTCAAAAACGGCGGCGGGACGTCGGCGCCTTTCGGGGACTCCCGGTCGGTCGCCGGGGGTACGGACGGGCTGCAAAATGTCGCGGTCGCCGTTGAAGAAAAACAATCCGGCCGAACGAAAGAAAGAAGGATTTTTGCCGCGCCGGGAATCGGGCCCGAGTCAGCCCAGGCGAGTCGAAGCGCTACGCCAGTCCAAGTCCGGTCCTGGAGAGCCCCAGTGTGCTTTTCCATATCTCTTTCCTCTTCCACACCCCAATCCAATGATCTACTAAGTAGGCAAGCTGTCCACAATCTTGCTAACGATCCCCACCATTTGATTGTGTCAGGTGTGTCGGTGGAGGGAGACCCTGAAATAACAGAGTGGATGACGGACGGGGCAGGGGGGGGGGGGGGTCTCCCCGGGACCCTTGTCGGGACTTGAGCACCCACCCCGCCCGCCCGCCCGCCCGCCGCTCCACCATTGGCTCACCCTGCAAAAGCTCAACTGGTGAAGCGAAATACGTAAGTTGGCAAGCCAGCAGAGCGTATGGCCGGCCGGCCGGCTGGCTCCACGGGGCCCAAGCTACAAACATTTTCTTCTAAGCGGTCGCTGGCGCAAACGGCCATCCATTATGATCCAAACCTAATAGTATTATTCTTCCCTCCCATTCAAATCAGATGCACGTCAATAAAAAGGTGGAAAAAAGGGAGAAGATTGGAGTGGATTTTGGTTTTGAGGGGGAGCCCATTGGATCATTTTTGAGTGGCGGCCGGGCTTGGTGCGGGGAGGCCGCCGGGGTTAGGGTGAGAAGGGCAAAACGCGAGGGGCCGTCTCCGGGGGGCGGAGCTCCCAGCTTCCTAAAAACAACAGCGGCGGGTGTGGGCCGGCGCGCGGGATTATTGTCAAAGGTTTGCGTTGGGCGCGACCTGTTTGCTTAACCCCGTCACCCATCCCCGAGGAGCGTCCCCTCCGCGGGTCGGGGCCCCCGCCCCCTCGCCCCGTCCGCTTCCCGGTCCGGTGGCCCGGCTTCCCACGCCGCGTCGTTACCGCGATTACATCACACGTCATCAAGCACGCCGGGCGGGGATTTATCTGGGCCGGAGCGCGCCTCCCTCCCGCGCCAGATGTACGCCCGCCCACCTCTCAAAAGTTAAGCGAGACTCACGAGCGAGATAATGAGGGGGCGGGGCCCCCCCCCCACAAACTTTTTCAAAGGCAACTTTGCCGTGGAACGGCGGAAATAAGAAGCCTTGCGGATCCGCCGTAAAAAGCGGGACCAAACACGTTTTCTGGCCATGGCAAAGTTATTGCCATGAAAAGATTTGTAACGGACGGGCGATAATTACCAAAGGACAGTTCCCCCGGCCGGGCAAAATGGCCGCCGTCTGGGCTGGTGGCAATTGTGCAATTTTCATTCTTCACGATTCAGGTCATTGATGAAAGGATCCTTGAAATGATGTCTCTGTTTCATCTTCTTTCAAAAGTACAACTGGGGGCTGCGGACGGGCAGCCAATGAGTGGCTTTGCCTTCAACTTGAATGCTAATGAAATGGGGGGGGGGGGGGACAGGCGGGGGACGCGAGGGTGCCTTGACGTCATCCACAACACCACTTTGCCAATGAATCGGATCGTCGGGCCTTGACGGCGTCGACCAAATTGACATGTCGTCCCATTGGAGCTTTGCGTCCGTCCCAAAGTTTCAACAAAAAGTTCTGTGCGGCCATTCATGGGGGTTCCGTCAAAGCCATGGACGGGGCCGCCATTTGCATGTGGATGATAAACACATGTGGATCCAGATGGCTCGCCGCTTTCCTCTTTTGACCCAAACGGCCGACGAGCCCGAGGTTCTCGGTCGCCGATTATCGGGAAGCATCAGTGTCGGGGAGCCCCGGCTCCGTGGTGGGGACGCCCGGGCCAAAAATGTCCCCCTTGGGCGGCCCGAGACGGCGGAGCGAGCGCCACTGACGGACGATGACTGACGGGCCTTCCGACCGAGGACATCTGGAAAGCATGACAATCAGCTCGGGGAAGGGAGAGACATTGGCCCATTTTGGGGAGCCCACTTCCGTGTGGTGGACTAAAAGACGGAAAATGATTCAATGACCACAAATAGGAAGGGCCGTGTTCAACTGCAATGAAGTAAGTGCCACGTTGAGACTTTTTTTTCCCCTCACCGACTACTGACGAGGCTACAGTATTATTATGATGATGGCTTCCATTTGACTACTGTTACTTTAATATAGAATTCTAAGAATATTGACCTATCAAAATGGCTTTCTTCATTGTGTATTTTTTGACTACTTTTGGTCTCCAAATTGACAGTCATTACACACGTCAAGGAAACCCCCCCCCCCCCCAAATATGGGACAAACGGCAGTGTCGTTGGACTCCAATCTGTCCCGGTTTGTCTCGGAGGACGTATCCCTTGGCTAAACCAGCTACTTCATTGAAATATAAAAATAGCGGTGGCCTATCCGACGCACAAACCTTTTCTTTAACGTTAAGGAGCTTATTTGGCCGTCAACTTAGTGTTTGTTGGCTCACCCGAGCGGCTTATCTTTGGCCCAACGGGCAATCCTACCTACCGCAAATTTGGGCAAAAGTCGTCAAAACGCTGGGCCTTTTAGCCTAAAGCGGATGGGGATTGGTCCCCAGAAAACGGGACTTCCCCGTTTCATTATTTCTTGACGGCGGCGGCGACGGCCAACGAGTTCAAGTTTTTTTGGGTTTTTTTTTTTTGCAAGTGACCTAAGTAGAAGGAGGCGTCGTTTGGGCCCGCTGGCCGGCGCGCTAATCGCCCCCGACGGGCCCGCACAATAGCGGGCGCCTTCATGAAAGAAGATGGCGGCCGCCGCTGGAGCCGAGATGGCCGGGTCAGCGGGTGTGTGTACGCGCGTGTACGTGTGTGTGTGTGTGTGTGTGTGTACGGGGTCATGTTGACGCCAGGAAGAAGAAGAAGGGGAAAAAAAAAGAAGAAAAGGAAGGAAAAGGAGAAAATGAGCGGCACACACTTGAGGGGACGACCGAGGACAAAGACAGCCGGACCGGAGACCGATCGGAGAGAGACCAAAGTCCTTTGGGCCCATAAAATGGCGGCCGGCCGTGACTCCGCCTCCGCCGGTCGCGGCTTCCCGTTTGGAGGCAAGTGTCTTTTGCCGGCGCTCGATTTCTCCATCCAATTTCTGTCTATTGCCGCTTTTCTATTTGATGCACAAATATGGAAAAATCAGGAGAAAATATAGACGGAAAAATGAAAACGCTGTTTTAGATTTCTGAGCTGGGCGAATCCAATTCGATGCCGTTTGTTTTAGCAACATTTCAACCATGTCATTGACTCTTTCTACAATTTTGGCACCATTGAAGACAACAATAATAATAATAAAGTAAGAAGTAAATTTTGCTTTCCGTGTCTAGCCACTTGTCACAGATTGTCAACATGTACGGACGGGCCCGGCACAAAATTCATTACACGAAATGATTTTAAAAAAAAAAAGAAAAATTCCTCTAGATGGTGTGCTAATGATAATATTTGAAAAACGATATCAAGTCATTTTTAAATTGAACACGGTTGTATTTTTCTATTTCATGAAATTAATAGGGCCACGATGATGATGAATGTCCTCAAATGTTCTATTTTCTCTTCTTAAATAAATGAAAGGACGCTTCATTTGGAGAAAATTAAAGAGAAACAAAATCAAATGGATTTCTACATTTAATAAATGGAGCAAGTACTAATGACATTTATTTTTTGTGCATTTGACGAAGAGTTGGTCCAAATCCAATATTTCAATATCATTTTGATTATGCTTATTGATTCGATGGTGTTAAATAAGGGACGTGTTTTTTTAATTTTAGCCAGTTTGTAAGTAAAAATAGAGAATTTTGCCACACAACCACAGATGAATTAAAAGAAAAGCATTTTTGAACTGACGACATCTTGCATTGCAATGTTGTTGTCCTCCTTACAAACGATCAAATAGAAGAATATTACCGTAATCTCTTTGTGTGTGTGTGTGTGTGTTTGTGTATGTCAGCTATAATCAAAACATTTCACGAGGTCAATGTAAATTCCATATTTGGAAATCCAAAGATCTTTTCAGGGCAATTCTAATACGCACTAAACCCAAAACAAAAAATGCCCTTTGGGTCAAAATAGCAATCGTGTCAATCAAAACTAATGATAGGAGGGAGGGAACAATGGCATTTATGTATAGAGAAGGAAAGAAAGAAAGAGGGGAAAAAAAGGAAAAGAGGAACTACAAATGTATCCGATTATTATTATTCTTTTCAGCGATGGATACAAAATAAGTGGCCATTTTGAGAGGGCGATATTCCCAGAAATGTTGACGGCTTTGTCCGGAAGCCTTTCTTTTTCGAAATATGAAACTCATTTCCAACACGAGATGGTTTTGCATTGTTGAAATGTTAACAGAAATTGACAAAGGAATCAAAATCCATACTAGAAATGGACACCAGTCAAACAAAACGCTGGATTTCCCTCCGCAAATTCACTTTGATTTTGATAAATCGAAACGTTTTTGATCGCAAGAAAAGGGATTTGGGATTGAGGTTATTTTTGGACTTTGTTGAATTCATTCATTCAATTGAGGAGAAAAAAAAAGAGACAGAACAAGAGAAGCCAATCCTCAAAATCATACGACTGCGACAAAATACTACAACATGGAGAGATTTCAACGTTAAATGGGAGGATTACACGACGACACTGACAACCATTTTGAAAATATTTTCAACACGGACAAAAAAAAACATTCTTTCACGTGACAGCGGAACGATGGTTGCGTCATTTAAATGAAATAGCACCATTGTCTATTTACATACCCTAATTGAATGTATGTTTTATTCTTAAACGTATTCATATGCCGAGACCTTTTGTTTTTGTTCCCGTCAAGAAAATGTAGCTTGACATTTCACTGTCATCCAATTGACTCCATAGGAATGACGCAAATATGATTAGAATTATTATTGATGCTCTCGAGGCTGTTTATGATGTGTGTGTGTGTGTGTGTGTGTTAGCACTTTAGCTGCTAGGTCTAATGTTGTGTAAACATGTTTAATGAGGTTGGCGGACGTGGATCAGCTCACACGTTTGATACAAACACACACACTCGTCACACAACAAATACAACACGTACACACAGAAAAAATAAAATAAAGATAACTCCCCACAAACATACAAATATCAGATACACACATGAGAATATCTCCGCGTGTGTGTGTGTGTTATGATTGAACATTTTGATCGAATTAATTGGAAGCTTTGTCATGGTTTAATCTTGATTAATCTCATTCTAATCACACGGCAATATTTGCCCCACAAAGATTTGTTTATTATTATTTTATTTTGAAAGGATTTGAATATGTGGCTCAAGTGCAAATTAAAATGTTGGAGCCACTTGACCCTCAAAAACTTTTGACCGCTGTTGTCCTACATCATTAAAACATATTCAAACCAATACATCAGCTAGGTTTTTCTTTTTTGGAATTTTATTTAGTGGATATGTGCTCATGTAGCCCAATTTCTCCACGTCACTATTAGATACGCAAAGGCATTCTATATTGCAATTCATTTGTTACAATGAATTGTCGTCCCTCTCTAATAAGATCAATTTCTAATTAATGAGGTCAAAATGTCATGTGAAATATAAAAAAAGACAACCATTGCATCCGAGAAAATGTGAGCGATGATGAAAGAGACGGCGTTGTAACGTTGGTATTTCTGAGCGCAAGGGTGGGGTCAAAAGGTCACCCTGGTGGGCAAAAGCCAAAAAAACAAATTACAGGATAACGTTAAGGAGCCGTGGATGGCCACAGACGGACGGACGGACGGCGTCCTATCCATTTCCACCGGGACCAATGTTTCTTCTTCCGTCGGAATAAAGTCGATGGCAACAAATACATTTGTGTTTCCCAATAGCATCATATCGGCGTTTAATAAAAGCCCGTGTTGAAAAGCTAAGTGGGGCGCCACGCCGCGCCACGTGACGCCTCGTGTGGCTCCGCCTTCCACAAAGAAGGCAGGATTTGTCGCTTGGCCATTGGTCGAGTGCGACAGCGTCCGAAAAAATTAAATAAATAATCGAAATTTTAAAAAAACAACTACTTTTTCTCTCTTTCTTCCGCAAGCAAAATTCTTTAGCGGCTAACGCCAGCAACACCGAGCCATTTTGCCATATTTTCCCGGGCCGGCCCACCTACTGACACCGGCCCAAAAGTTAACGTCAAATCCGCCAAACGATAAGAAAATGTTTCTCCTCCGAGGCGGCCACAATTTTCCCGTCACGTGACCCACTCCCCCCCCCCCCCCCACACCCTGTGGAGGGGGTTGGCCGACACGCGTGACGCCTGGCGCCCCGCGGGCTGTTCCCGCGCGCGCGCACACACACACACAGAGAAAACACACTCAGGTCACCTCAGACGACCTCACGGCGTTCCAGACTAAGGGCCCAAGCGGCCCGAGCGTGCGCGCGCCATGCTAAAAATGGGCTGGCGTTAGCATATGCTAATAGCGTGACGGCTCAACCGTCGACACGCATGTTTGCGTTTGTTGGACGTGACCCGCGGCGTTGTGCGCGCACGCGCACGCACACACAAGGCCGTGTTGTGCTGGCCGCTAAGCGAAGAGGCGTGGAGCCGTCAAACAAGCTCAACGTCAAAGTGGGACGACTTTGACTTTGGCACAATGGCGCCGCCCTGCTGTGGCGACGCGTGTACTGCGCCCGCTCTTTTCCAAAATACGCAAACACACACAGACTGTAAATACGAGAGGGTCTTTCACTTTGTAGCCATGATGCATTGATTTTCAGTTCAAATATAATAAGGATCAAATAAAGACGCACAAAAGTCCCATTTCAATTTTTACTCGTAATGTCGGCTATTTACACATTTTCTTCATTTTTACGCGATGGACTCATAATATGGATTTTGCACGCTAAGCCATTCGGATCAGCGACAGTTTTTTTTCAATGATAGTCATCCCGTTTTTACATGATGACTTTTAGGCTTGGTCCTTTTGTTTGTTAGGGTGATAGGCGCAAATGCCTCCTACTTTATCCTATTTTGACACAAACACGTTCCATTGACAAAAAAATAAACCTTTTTTTTAAATTACAAAATGTATAAATATATATTTGCACAAAAGAAAAGGAAACCATTGGAAGTGGAAGGAATGGTGGCAGAAAATGATTCCGTTGATCATGAGAAGGTCAAAAAATGGCAACTTGTACATTTTAAATGGACGGTCCAATCCACGGGAATGTGACAGTCAAACCATTTGGAGGTGGAGCGCCCGCCAAGTGGGACAAGAAACCAACGCCCCGGACGCCGTTTATGGCAAAGCTTGTCCACGCAAAGCATACGACGAAGAGAAAAAAAAAAGAAGGAAAAACCTCAAGTTTCCCAGCACTCGCTCCGTCACTTGGGCGCATAATGCACGTGGCGGTGGGCGGAGCTTCCCGAGGCGCCGTAGCGGTGAGAGGAGCCCGCTCCCGGGATGGCGGCGTAGGGCCCGACGGGCCGCGGGGGACGCTGGGCGCTGGCCGTCGGGAAGCGCACGGGCGCCGCGTTCCTGCCCGGCGTGTCGAAGGAGAACTCGGGCGGCGGGCCGCTGACTTTGGAGGGCGTGGACGTCCGCCGATCGGCCTCGGGGGCCGGCGACGGCGCCGGTGGCGAAGGAGTGCCGCCCCCCGCCAGGAGGGGCCGCGTCCAGTCGTCTTTGAAGATCTGCACGCTCAGCGTGGAGACCAGCGGCAGCAGACGATTGGTCACGTGGGCCAGGACCAGTTGCTCGTTGGCGTCCCGCCGGATGCGCACGTGGGCCGAACCGGCCTGGGGGAATGGGAGGGGCAAGGTCATCAGGTGGTGGGGGCGGGGTCAGTGGGTGGTTAGTTAAGTAGCTAGCTTGGTTGGTTAGGGAAGGCGGGAGAGAGGAGATATACGCGTTGCCAATGGGTGGCCATCCAATTTGGACGGGGAGGGGGGGGGCGACACTGAGCTAAAACCTCCGTTTTTTTTGAGGCCCCAGTTAACAAATTCAAGTCTTTGGCTGGCAGACGGATGGATGCAGCGAGTGGGTGGCGCTGGTCGGCAAAAGCCGTCGTCCCTTTTAAGTCAACGGCGTCACTCACGGGATTGCAAAGTATTGGCAGGATGGCTTTTGCCATTTAGGACATGCGCTCCCTTCCTTCCTCGGAGGCCATCTTGGGTAGGGCAAAAGTATGGCATCGGTCGCCACCTTCTTTCTTTCCGTCAAGTTATTTTAGTAGCGAAAGCGCGAGCCCCCAGTCACCCAGACACGTTATCTTTGACTCTTTTTCAACGGCGCCTTTTCTTCCGAGAGCGACAAGGTTTTGTTTTGGTTTGGACAGAAGCTCTCTGTTAGCGGCGGGCCGACGAGAGAAATACGAGGGATGGTGATGTAGTCTTTTCGTTTTTGACCCTTTCGAATCTCCCGTCTCGTGGCTTCCGGGCAACCAGAAAACCCATAGCGTTTGTTTTCGAAGAAGTCAGCGGTATTGAAAATAAAATTCTTAAAATGTCTCTTAAATAGATTTTTGTTTTCTTTCAACGGCCGGCATCGTTTTAAGCGCACATAAAAATGTTGTTTTAGTTTGTCAGGCAATTCAAATGAATGAGGTCATCATTTACCGTGTTCCTTAAACAATATTGACAGTTTTTCGCCCTTTGTTGTTGATTAAATGGTAAATAAATATATTAATGGAGAATGTTTGCCCTTTTTAAAAAAAAAAAAATAATAATCATACATTCATTCAATCGTCTTTCATTCAGGGATGGCGGGGGTGCTAGAGCCTATCTTTGCCAGCTAGGGGCACTAGTGCTGGTGGTATATGAACATTCTATTTGGCCAGGGGAAGGAAAGCCCGACTAGGAGATAAATGAACAAAATGACAGGACTTACCAGAGATCCGAAGCCCAGCGTCCAGAAATGTTCGTTGCGCACTTCCAGCACGCCGTCCAGCGTCGACACCTGATGGGAACGTCCAGACAATGGTCAGACAATGCCGTCGCTCGACTCTATCGTTCGTTCCTTCCTTCCTTCGTTCGTTCGTTCGTTGGCGCGACCGATTGACCGACCTCTCGCAGCAGCTTGTCCAGCTGACCGATGACGTGAGAGGGCGTGGTCTGGCGGGAGGAAGTCACGTGATGGCGTACCAAGAGTTTTTCCATGGGGCGGGAAAAGAACACAAAGAAAAAATTAGAAATTGGCCACCACACAAGTCCGACACGAAAAAGAGAAATCAAAAATGGCGGCATCATTTATTTTTTTTAAAGGGAAATAAACATAGTGCTCTTGAAATTGAACAAAAGTGGAAGGGCGGAGTAGGTTTACCTGCAGCAGCACTTTCCCGCTGTAGACGCTCATGGGATACATGGTGCCAAAGGTCATGAGGGCGATGGCCAGCGCCGAGGCCGTGTCGGCGCCGTTGTAGACGCTGCGGGGTCAAGGTCAGGTCAACAAAACAGACAAAAACTAAAGAAAGTCAACAGCCGGAGGGAGCGGCCATCTTACTTGATCTCGATGAGCAGGTAGGTGACGCAGAGGCACAGCGCCCCCGCCAGGTTGATCAGGACGAAAGGGTTCATGCGAGGCAACAACACGCTGCTCAGACCCGGAATCACGCCGCACAAACTGCCAGCCAGTCAGTGAGTGAGCGAGTGTGTGAGGCAGACACAACATTTTGGGACGTTAGACCATTCATTCAATTTGGGTTTTTTTTTTGCTGTCAAAAAAAAAGGAAATCTAGAGGATTCCATAACATACATATCATTTTGTTGCATTTGGGGGCTCACAACACAAAATGAAGACGGTGCATTACATTAAAGCCACCTTACATTTGAGGCGCCTCCCCGGAGCAAGTGACTATTTTTGAGGAGGGTTCGTTAGTTAGCCCCGCCCCCCCCCGAAACTACGCCACTGTAATTTCTTGTGTGTACTTTGGTCGTCATCTGATTTTTCAAGGCCATTGTTGTTCAGTCGTCTCGCTGTCTATTGCAACAAAAGGTACGCGCAAGCGGCACTAATGCAACACAAACGCGCGCTTTATGGAGGGCGGGGGGGGGGGGGGGGACGCCGGGCCTGGAAATTACCGCCGTGACCTTCACCCCGCGTCGGCGGCGTCGCGCCAGACCCGGGAGATCCCCGCGGCGAGGCGACCCGCCCCGAGCCCGCTGGGCCGGGCCAATGGCGGCTGGCCGCCGCCCGACCCCGCCGCTTGCTCGCCTCGCCGCGGGAGACCTTAACTCCTTCGCTACCAATGATATCAACTACATTGTAATTGGGAGGGTGGGCAGCCCGACGGATTGGAGCCATCGTTTCCACCACGGCGCCCAAAAGAAAAAAAAAAAAATCACATGGGATTTTGACTCCAAATGATTGAGGGAGGCCTTAGCTTAAAGGAGCGGAGAGAAATGGTCACCTTCTGCTGAGGTCCGCCACGTGTTCCTGAAGCCAACTGCTGCTGGCCGCTGCAAAAAACACACAAAAAGATTTTGCTCAGCCTATTAATGGCACCATTAGGAGTTGACATTTTGTAGAGCCACACGTCCACATCCAGCCATCAAAATACACCAGCGCCAACAAGAAAACACGCCATACATAGCCTAGCATCCCTGGCTTATTAAGAAGCATTGCTGGAGAACACAGCATTTACTTGATTACAAAAAAATGGAGCAAAAATATTACAATAAAATGTAAAGGCCTGAACACAGTTGTTGAAAAGACTGATTTTATAGGTTCAATGGTAGGAGTCATCCATCATATGGATGAAAAACGGCTTAGTCCAAATATCACAAAAGACCTGAAATGAGCACCTAACCTATTGATTGCTTTTCATCATGCAAAATCAATGAATTCAACAACAAAAAAGAAAAAGAAAAATCCACTTTCTACTGTTGAAATATAGAAATTTGGGCTCGAGGTGGGTCAAATAGATAAAGGTTTCATTCTTTTTTTGAAAGCTTGTGTTTGTTTTGCCAGGGCGAGGAAAAACGGAAGAAAAAAAAACATTTGAATGGAGTGACTTATTCATGAGGCACGTGAAGGAAGAGAGCGTTGACCTAGAGTGCGGGGATGCGTGTGTACGTTAGGACGCCACATCATCTACTACGACCCCCGCCTCCCTGCCCCCCCCCCCCCCCCCCCCCTCCCTGGGCGCAAAACATCACCACTGTCTGGAACATGGTTGCATAACCCACTTTTAGTCTCATTCCATCTGAGAGACAGAGAGAGGATGATCCCCCCCCCTCCCGTTCCAAAATGTCAGATGTTAAACGATGTTGAGACTGCTCACAATGCCACACTCCATAAAAAAAAGAAGAAAACACACACACACACACACACACAGATAAAGGCTGGTCCAGAGAAGAAGAAAGTCTTCAAGTTGCTGAAAATTTCAGACGACAACGCAAGACGCCCAATTTGACCGACTGGGATACGGAAAGAAAGGAGTGGGCCGTCCTTCCCGCCGTCCTTTACAATCAGACTCATTTCAAGTCAACGGATGGGTCGCTAATAACTACAAATTGCCATTGACTAATTCATGACAAATGCAAATGTACCATTTTTTGTGAATGTTGTTTTTTTATTCTTTGATTTTTGATTAAAAGCAGAAAGCAAACAAGACCAGCGTCTTCTGTCAAGCTCTCTCCCTTCAAATGAGTATCAGTTATATTTTTGGGGAGTATTTGACGTACCTTGCGAAACGCACGCCAACGGTTTGTTGCGGACGGAGAGCAGCGTCAGCAGGTTGAAGAAGAGGGCCACCATTGTTCCCACCAGCAGGCGACCGCTAAAACACACACACACACACACACACACCCGTCCTTTAACTATTAAAAAAAAAAAAAACACACGAGGGGAAAATATGGTGGGGCACAGTTGGTGTTGATTAGATTCCTTAAAATAATAAAAGCTGCATACAGATATTGGAGGTAAAGATATACAAATTCAAAAATACAGTCAATTATCGTGACTTCACTCATTGTGAATTTAATACTCTGGGATTTTTTTTCTGCTATGAATGATTAATTTTTATACTTCATTGCTGAGTCCTAGTAGCGGACAGAAGCCACTCTTGCTACTAGGACTCAGTACTAAAGTTCAAATAATAATAATAATAATAATAATAATAATAATAATAATAATAATAATACATTTAAATAGGGGGGAGCCTACTTTGCCATTTTCACGGCGATATCGGAGGGATAAAAAGCCGAGACGAAAATGGAACCATATCATGGACGTTTTTTATAGAGCAACTTTGTTGTTTTCTGGGGAGAAAAACCAGCGACAGCTGCGAGACGCCACCACGGGGCCTTTAAACCCGTCTCTGGCCAGCAGATTAGAGCCCCGAAGCGCCGCCGGCCAGCCCATTGGTCCAGGGCGGAGATGGGCAGGTGTCGCAGAGCGGGCGCAAAGCACCTCACTGGACCGGACGCCGCCCTCTAATCTCCTGCCATTGGCCCAGAGCTCAAGTTTTAGGCTCCTAACTGGATTGCCCCCTGCGATTAGTGGGGGCACAAATATCAGCGCCCGCCCGCCCGCCAGCCCGTGTGCCCGCGGACGGACACCGCTGTCGGGACACTCGGCTAATCCCTTAAAATAACACGGGGACTCGGGACTTTTAAGCCAACGCGCGCAACCCAGCCCGACCGGATGGACCCCGACGGGTCGCCTCGAAATGGCCAATCCACCCGTACGCGAGTATCCCCGCGATGCAACGGAGAATAGCAACACGGGCATGGACGTGCTATTTCCTCATCTTATGCTCATTTCAAATTCCACATTCTTAAAAGTAAGTCAGTGTGAGTAAATCTATCCAAGGCCAATGTCAATTGGTATTATTGTTGTCTTCCATACTTGGCAGCAATTTCAAAAAAGGAATAAATACTCACGTGTGGACTTCGGGTTGCTCCACGAAACGCTCCACGCTGACAAAACAAAAGACAAAGTAGCGTCACCCAACAGCAAGTCACGTTGCCGGCCACGGTTGTCTTGTGTCACGTACGCCAATTAAAAGTCATTGATGAATTTTTTTTCAATTGACCTAAAATCCTCAGAAGAACTGGAAAATGAGACAGACGGTGGCCTCCCAGTTGTGCTCAATTTGGACAATGAACGAACCCCTTTCAATTGACAGCAGAGGCCCACAAAGATCGGACGTCCATCAATGTCGAGGGTTTGACAAATCGAGACCGAGTTGAGCGTGTGCGTAGCACACCGAGTGGAGTGATTGAGACGCGTGACGGGAATCGGACGAGACCAGGTGAGAACAAAGAGGAAGTCCATTTACGCAAATGCGCATCGACATCCCGTGCGCTGTCCAGGTTTGGAGAACGAGAAGGTGACGCCGGAAGCTCCCCGGTCGCAATAGCTAACCCGTCGCTTATTCCTAAAAATCGACGACGTCTCTCGTCTTCCGGACTCCGCGCCACCAGGGGGCAGCGTGCCATCGGGCGGACGTCTAAGGGAAAAACAAAGCAGCCGCGTCGGCCTGTCTTGTGCTTTTATTGTAATTGTATTGAAGGGCTAACGAGGCCCTAAATCACAGATCATTATGGAACGGTACCGACAAATCCAGACCAAGGTCGCTGGAAATCATCTTGAACTTGATTTGCACCGCGCCACGCCACGCTTGAGTCGCGGTAAACAGCGGCCGTGGGGGGGAAAGCCAGCCAGGACGGGCTCCAATTGTTCTATCGGGCCGGCCGTGCGCGGATGGGGGGGTGGGAGGAGTCCACCGACCCCCCCCCCCCCCTCCCCCGCGTGGGGGCCATAATGGAAGCGGACAGTTGGAGAAATGTTTAGTGTTGTTGTGGAAATAAAAAATAATGGAAATTTTAATGAAGGAAGACAGAGTGACGGAAAGATGAACAAAGACGTTTCAGCGACTTCAAATCATCACAAACACCTCGGGATTCTTCCACGCCGTGCGCGTACACCAGTGTGTGTGTGTGTGTGTGTGCGCGCATGTGTGTGTGTGTGCGTGTATGTTAGTGCACGTACACACCTCTCCTTGAGGATGAACAAGGCTCCCAGCTGGACCAGCACAGTGGAGGCAAAAACGGCCAAAACCTCCAGACGGTCAAACCTGAACACAAGCGGGTCACATGTTCAAGCACATGGAGTCCCGCCCGAAAATAACAAACACCCGCGCAAAAACACAAAGAAGCCATGAAAAGAAGCCAAGCGGAAAACAGGAGGCATGCAAAGCCTACACCGAATATACCGAAAATATAGACAGATGCATAAAAAAAAACAGATTTTGTTGACAAGATTCCCCCGATTTAAAGTGGATACTTTGTAATCTTGGGACCTGATGGACATTCTCCAGCATGTACTTTTGTATGTGTGTGTGCGCGCGCGCACATAGTCATCAAAAGCTTTTTAGCTAAACAATGAGGCGATTAGGCCACACTTGCAGGTTAATAGGTTGTCCGCCATGATTGTGTCGCACACGTAGTTGACCGGCGCTTGGCCCGATCACCCGCGTGTTGCGGCTTCGCTAATCCGTGTTGGGAAAGCAACATTTTTACAGCCGCCGCCATACGAAATATGGACCAGCGCAGGGAGATTAAGTCGGTTGCCCGTGTACGTTTTCTATACGAGTGTCGGGCGTAAGTATTAG